>NC_081211.1:4460000-4705000 GCF_902713425.1 Acipenser ruthenus
CTGTAGCGTTTCAAACAATGCATGTCATTTGCAGCTACATAGTTTGTATAACACTCCTTCAAGAGGCCCCATGATCCTTTACCAAGTAAGGATTTAGCTGCAGAAAAATACATCTTCTTAAATTAATGGGGACTTTTAATAAAGACTTATTGTTACGCTGTGAGCCAAGCAAAATAGATTAGATACTTTGCGCTTTTCAAAGCTGGAAAAGGGTATCGCTGTTTTTTGCAATTCAAATTGTCACTTCATTGTCCACAGATACACAGGTGATTGTAAAATAAATATAAACACATTCTGTTGTATAAATGGGATGCCCCTTACTTATTAATTTGTGATGCAAATGCAACGCCTGATGTATATTCAGTAATATATAAAAACTGCATCTCCCGGATACAAGTCAATTTCACTACTAGTAGTTTCAATAGTGTTTCATATCCAAGACCCGGAAAGCAGTGGCGAGTGTAGATAGGCAGACAATTGGAAGTATGTAGACACACAGACACACACAGTGATGCTTACAAGCACAGCACATGCAGAAACTATTACACAATCACACCCACAGTACTACCATTAGAACACAGGTGTCTCATCTCTAAAACTAAAGACAATCTAAGCATCAAATGAATATGTTTTGCTCTTTGGACCTCCAGCTACATTGTGTTTGATGATCTCACTGCCCTCACAGACTATAAAATATATCGGGGGTTGGATGATGTAGATCTTGAAAGGTTAAGCGTGCGTTCTGAACCGTACTTTGGGTGTCAGCTTTAAATAAAGCTGCTACTAAGTTCATTTTCAATTCATATTCTAGTAGGGGATATTTCATACAGGAATGCATTTTAAATTATGTTTCTTACTGTGTATTAAACGATTTCTTTCTAGAGTTACTAAATCATATTATTGCGTACTATTGTTTATTGAAGGACCTTGGTCAGAAAATCCACTTTGCCAGAAATGCATTCCTAGCAACAGAAAAAACAAAATCTATATTCATTTGTTTGTGTATTTAGCACTTTCTATGAGGTCTTTAATTACATATAATATTATTTCAGACTCGTTTGACACTTTAGTGCCACTTTAAAATTTGCATTTAGAAAGTTACATCACACACAAAGTGCAGGAAGAAGACTGAAGAAATCAGTAGTGGAAAAACCCTCAACTCTGAAACATACACCTGTGACAACATGACAGGAAGAACCAGCAGGAAATATGCAAGAATAGATAAGCGAAGTCAGTGAGTTGGCATGATTATAATGATAAGTCTCTTTAATTCTCTGCATGGCGTCCTCATATGGGGATGGTTAAAAAAAAAAAAATTCTAGTCTTTAAATGGGGACATATGGATGACACAAATGCAGGATAGCCTCATATGAGGATGGCATTTTTCCCCATACAAAACAATGGAAAAAAAAACTTCAATGAAATATATTCATTAGTGTGTACTTTTTTCAGCTATTTTCAATATTTCATGTATGAAATGCTTAAAATATGCAACTGCATTTTTAATAGCAGGCATACACAGTATCGTTTTACTCTGGAAAATGAATCCAAGAAAATGGAGAATGTGTTGCCAGCAAAAATTTAGTAACCATGTTTTCAACAGCATGAAGTGTAGGGATCTCATTTTCCTGCAAGTGTGATGGGTGATGAAGCAGATCAACCCAAATCTGTATTAGTCACAACACTGATCGATAGAGAATCAAAGCAGATGGGTTACCCACGTACTTCTTTGGAAACTATGTTGTGTTTCTGAAAGGAGAATCCACCCATTAATCACACACATGATTACATAATCACTGTAAATAGCCGTCTCATCTACACCTTCTTTGTTTAGTCCTCCTCCCTCCCCTGTCTCCACCTTGCCTTGTCAATAAATAATCATTACATCATAGTTCAGCCAGCATTTAGGGGTGACCAACTATTTAAGGATACCATTAGTATTATTATTATTTATTAATTTAGCAGACGCCTTTATCCAAGGTGACTTACAGAGACTAGGGTGTGTGAACTATGCATCTGCTGCAGAGTCACTCACAACTACGTCTCACCTGAAAGATGGAGCACAAGGAGGTTAAGTGACTTGCTCAGGGTCACACAGTGAGCCGGGATTTGAACCAGGGACCTCCTGGTTACAAGCCCTTTTCTTTAACCACTGGACCACACAGCATCCTATGCATTACCTAATGTTTTAAACCCATTACTAATAAGAAACCATGTTGAAGTCGATACCTTTTATTGGACCAACATAGAAGGTGAAATGATACCTGCTTTCAAGATCACATAGGTCTCTTCATAGAGTAAACGTGGATTTAAGAATCACATGAAGTACAATGTACTTAATGTGTAAATATTTTTACACGCTACAACCCTAACCCCAATCCTAACCCTAACCCTAACCCTACCTCTTAACCTAACCCTTTTCTGATACAATGCTGTACTTACATACATTGTGCAAAAAGATGTACACATTAAGTACATTTGCAGCTATGCATATGTGTAAGTACACATGTAAGTAACTATGTAAATACACAGTAATTAGATACACTTAATTTAAAGAGAACAGATCACAGCTATTCTCCCAATTCACTTACATTCTGTACTGCACACTATAGAAGGCATCCGAGTTCTCTCTCCCGTCAATGTTCCAGTGCAGAGTGTTCCGACAGTTCCGTGACTCAAAAAACACACTTTTCACAGCAGGCTCTTCAGATGATGAGATTCCTAAGAAAAAGGAAAAATGAGCAGTCGTGACTCGTGACCAGCCTTTGGTCTAAATTTGAGAAGGGGTATATGTTTTACATAACGAAACACATGCACGCACGCACACACATACACAGTCTAACGAGACGTTTCCTTTCCCAGTGAATGGGGCTCAGGAACTGAAGAGGTGTAATTTGCCCATCCAAACTAGCCTTGTGTAGACAATGGTGATCAAACAATTTATGCATTGTTTCTGTCTTACTAAGGTTGCGGTTTAATATAGCTGCACTGGTGTTCCTAGAATGTCCCAGTTTGAAAGTAGTTGTTATGGGATTTCAATATATCCTAGGATATAAAAATACTAGATTTTAGGTCCACTGGATCCACAATGGACCTGTTCCCTCATTTATCATCCATCATCTGCAAATGTTGCATGTAATTGCCAAACTGCTTCTGCATTACTTGCATATTCAGCACATAGATGACTGCTTTAAATTACCGCTACTGCAAGAAGCCCAGGTGTCTCCCTACAGTAGAGATCATTGTTAGATATGTGCAATGTACAATAAGAAATGTACATGCGTGTTAAATTAATCAGATAATGAAGCAGGTGAGTAATGCCGTTTAATCTGAAGTGCTATCTGTATCCCTTTCTGTGTGATAACTACAGGAACACCACAATCCCATGGAAAATCAGGCTGCGTGGTACAATATTTTTCCAAAAGACACATGGTACTTACTGGTTGACAGCAGTAATTTACACTTTTGAAAATATGTTTTCTAAATTGTTTTGAACTGCGAAAACCTCACTTTCATTGTATCGATTCCATTATACATAGGTGGCACCAGAAGTAAAAGCAATAGCACATTTCGACAGCTGAAACATACCTGCCAAAGACTAGTAAGTACATTCACCTGACTGGGGAGGGGGCCACACAGCCATTATCTTCAGTGTCATTAGTACCACTTTAAAACTAGTACGTTGTACAAAGTTTACCAGGAATACAGTGGGTCATATTTGTAAAGCACCAGAAACAAAAATGTAAGTGTTTTATTACCATGGAAAGTTGTACCATAAAAAAACCACCCTTATAAATGAACAGTTAGGCAAACCCAATAAAGTAATTCTACAATACTTTTAATTACCATCATAAAAACAACAGTAAAAAACGACTCGTAAATAATAAGGAGGTCTCAAATTGAAGTCAAAATTAAAATTTCTAGATAAACATAAGCTTATGATATGGTTAATGAATCACACACCCATAATGGAAGTAGAAAAAAAAACTTAGAAACAGTAAGAAAATACAGAAATATAAAAATGAACAAAACATATTCACAATGATCCATAAACCCCTATTCCAAGAACAAGACACTGTTTTGCAGTGTTCTTAATCACTAGCTTAGGTCTGTTGCTATTAATCTGCACTTACACAAAAATGTATCAAACTGTTCAAGATTTAAACAACGGCAGATCTAAATCCTTAAGACATATTTTTACTAATCACTTTAGAGCCTCGATACACGAAGGGCGCTATATTAATAACCAAAACAGTGGTGTTATTTAGATCCACCATTGTGTAGATCAATGGACCCTTTCGCAGTTGCCCCCATAATGCTTTACCCACGGCTGGGTTCTGGTTTTAATAGTTCTGAAGGAATTACAGAAGTCGCGCTGTTTGAGAGATTGGAAATGAAAATCAAGCAAAGATTATTGTTTTGTACCTCATTGTAACAACTTCTATCAAGGGAGAGACCAGTGTGTGGTTCACTGTTTTTAAAACCTTATTCTGTTATCTGAAAATCCAATATTCTCGCTGGGTTTGTTGTTAAATGAATGCCTGATTTATGGCATAACAATATTTCCTCCTCAACAACTATTTTACACTCTGAACCATTTGAGTCAGATTCATTATTTTACTGTAGCTTAGCTAGCACTGAAAACAGAATATAATGTGCAGTCATGAAGTGGAGCACACCAGCACTGTTGTATATGTTTCATGAGTTAACTATGCTCTGAATGCCTATTGTGATGTCACTGCGATCTCATTCCAAGACATTTCACAGGACTGTAGACTGATACTGGTGACCACTGTACACAGAGCCAGATTGCTTATCAAGGTGTCTGATAAGTGACTTGATCTAGCTCAATTGAAAACGGCTTCTTTCTCGTCATATGAAACTGGTATAACAAAACCAAAGATGTTACTAAGATTTCCATTAACAAAGCACACCAGTTGATGAGGGGTCTCTTTTAATGATATATACAGCTGCAAATCTAAACACGGATGCCTTCTAACATGTACCTGTCATAATTCTTATCAATCCATCTGGTGTTTACTCAGTTTGACAGTGTACTGAGTGAGATCCAACCCTGTTAGAATCATAAAACTCACCCTGAAATACCCAAATAACCTTTTTTTTTTTTTTTAGCTGCATTAAGGGTTTTTGATTAAATAATTATTTTCGTTATTTGTTTTCATTATATGAAAGGATAGCAGCGGCAACATTAAAATGTAACCCTATGACAAGTGACTTATTTTGCATTTCCAGTGAGAAATGTCTGTTTTCTTTTCAGCTATGCAACTAATTTATGCACACACACACACGGTAACAGATGTAATAACATAGGCATGAAGTAAATATCATCTCAATGCATTCTACATTTTTATCTTATTATAATACAAATGTAACTACAGTACTACATTTTAAAATTAAGTGAATTGAGGACATTGAAAAAGACTTCTAGTCAAAACATTTGTCGTTGAGTTTATTTTAGTATTCCCTTTTTTATGTTACCCTAAAACGTTTAATCAGGAAAACACACTTATTTCGAAGTGTGCCTGTAACCAGAATTACTACTGGTATTATACAAAATGTAGTTAAAAAAACCCAACAAAAACACCAAAGAAAAGATTAGCAACTTACCAGCGATGAATAACAGAAGAATGGCATTTGTAAGAAACTTTGAGACTATCCAAAAGGTGAAAGCCAAACCTGAATTAAAGTTCATGTTAGAAACAGATGTCTGCCCCTTGTCCTGCTACCTCTTTGCTTTAATTCCCTGGCTTTTCCAGGAAGCCTAAAATTACAACAAAACCCACAAACACCAGATTGTGTGCTGCTCCTAAAACTGATGTCTAAAACGAAATCCACACTCCACCTGTGTCATGTCCTGGGATTTCGTGTAAGCTACGGCGTAGTCAAATGGACTTTGTAACAGTTTGTTACCAAGTTCCTGTTTTCCTCACCATGACGCACCCTCTTTCACCTACCTGAAGTGCTGATTACCTTTCAGCGGCAGAAGCTGTGATACCGGTTTGATCAGATTATTATTGTTCTTGTAATGTCTCCAGAAATATGCAGCAATGCTACCAAACCAGGAACTGTTGTGCGAGAAATGCAAACAGAAAGTGAAATGCGTCTATTGAGTTCATATAAAATCAGTGGGCCTAAACATTTTTTTGCCATCGGAGAACACATGTGAAATTCTCATAAGGTCGATGGCATAAATAATTGTTTTTCTTCCCCTTGACAGTTCTTATTCTAAAATATACAATATATCCAGATTTATCAAATGGAGTAATATGACAGATTGAGAGAACAGGACAGAACACCTTAAGCCATATGTTATTTAATGCCATGTACATCAGTAATGCAGTATTCCAGATTGTCATCTGCAGTCCCAGGTTATTACTGGTTATTTGGGCATGAATTTGCCCTCAGGCACAGCTTTGATCAAAACAGGGGTGAATCTAAACAACATGGCCCTTATTAAAGTTGCCTATACAGTAAATGTGTAGCAAAGTGTAATAATGCATAGGGAAAGCATGGTAATGCACAGGTAAGCATTGTATAGTCCAGAGAGGTATGGTAAAACATATGAAAAAACACAGCGAACCATGGTAAGCTATAGTAAATGCATAGTAACACCATGAGAAAGCATGGGAAAACGGCTTGCAAATTTACTGTGGTAAACTTTTCTAAGAAATAGGCACAAACTGGCATTTTAGTTGCTTACTTTCAAAAACAAAAATACTAAAGATCAGTTTTATTTACATCAAACTGCAATAGTTGATGAACAATAGAAAGAATGTGAAGAATATTGATCTAGTAGATAAAACTGACCCATATTCAAATACATGCAAAGGATTTTAATGAGTGTGTCCCGCAAATGCTATTCATGCTATGACTATACATTTTATCTTCATTTTACTGCGTACTCTCCCACAGTCTAACACAGAGTAAAGAAATGTAAGATGATCAAATCCTTAAGGGCAGGATGCTATGGTATCCTAATACATCCTAACAAAGCATCAGATAAAACTGATTGCAGATGGATTTCCATTGCAATTTTCCATTTCCATCATTAACTGGCAGCGTTGTACAATGTTTGCACTCACAAGCTGTACACAATCAGAAGGATGAATGGAATTCCAATGCACAAAGACCTCCAACACTCAATGTATGCACTTGCAAAACAGCTTTCTCATTAAAACCTTATTCATGTATTTGAAAAGGAAATGATTATCTGTTCTGGGATATCAAGATATTTAGTCGGCAAGCGATCTGAATGGGGTAATGAAGTGGGTGTTAATTCAAATGTAATAATTACACATTTAAGAACATTATTTTCTGTTGAATCCTAACAGAGTCATTATCGGTTCATATAAATCCACACTCATGTGAAGTCCTATTCTTAATGTATGTGCTGTACTTATAAAGTGTTCAAGCATTTCAGATATTTTATTTACGATTGACAACTGATATACTGTACACTTTAAAAAGCCCCAGTGAGACATCCCCTTCTAAGTGACCACACATTTGTTGGTACATCATACGTCACGTCGTTTTGGAGACATGGTAAAACAAGACCTCCTGTCAAAGACACTGAAAAGTTTAAACTCAAATGTACCAGCCAGGTAACCCCCAGGTTTCTCTGTGTAACAATCCATTTCTCTGACACACAAACACACGGCCTGTTTCAGAATACTAACCATGTAGTCATGGGCCTGAAAAAATACTTTGAGCCCTGTTGAAAATTCAGCAGTTGGCTCTGCATCGAGGTTAACACCTAAAAATGCACATTAAGGATCGACTTTAAGCTTCAGGAGGGTCTGGTGAGGGAAAATGACAGGCTCAAGTGAGAGAAAAAGGCTAGGCCTTGGCACAGGGCCTAAAATTCCAAATGTCAGGCTATATCCAGCAATGGCTGTCATACATTTCATGAGGCTTAGCCTGGGATTGTCAAACCCCGGCAGCACAGTAACTGGGTCAACACCAGATTAAAATGAAATGCCAGTTGATAAATGGTGGGAAAAAAAGGCCCCAAAAAAAGAACGCTTATTGTATCGCTTTATTTTGAGAGAACTGTTACCTGGTAATGTTCCATTTACTCAGTCTAGATCCATGTAGATGATCTATAAAAACATGATAAAAATGAAGGCATTAAACAGTAGCTGGGTGTCTCACTGGATCAGAAGTAAGTCATTAAAGGGATTACACATTTTTACTACTGTATTGTGGAATTTTGTTTTCTTTTAAACAAAGGGGATAGAGCAGAGGCATATGTATCCCACTTCACATTATCCATATATCTGGAGATTTATGTGAATTGCTCCGTACCTAAAATGAGAAAGTCAAGGAACTATGACCTTCGGGATTGAAATGTTTCAGCTGACCAGAGAAGGAGGGAGGGGTGGTTGTGTATGGCAGTTTGTCTGGAGAAACCGTACTGCAGACCACATACAAAAGGCGTGGTAAGTCCAGAGAAAGGGGTATTATTCCTCGGAATGGAAATAGCGGTGAAGCTGATATTGGATTGTTTTATACACCCAGCCTCCTACGTCTGCATTTCCTGTTAACAGAACAGCTTGTTAATGTTGTCATGGCAACACTTTATTACCTGAAAAAACTACTGCAGATGTCCGTACTCTATTCATTTAACTCTTATTAGACTTTACTGTCAAGCAGATGTCATTAAAGTGTATAAAATGTACCCGTGGCTTCAGTTGCTGCCATCTCTTGCTTCCACATAACAAACTAATTAGTGTCTAATCAATTAAGTGTTTTGCCTCCATCTCGAATTTACCTTTGAAGTGCAAATGCAGCATGCCACAATGCAGATTAGAACGATTAAATAAAATGAAATATGAAATACTAAATAAAGTAAACAGAGCAGCAAAATGTCACGCTGTCATGTTTCCCCAATCCTTTACGCAGCGAGGGGACAGTAATGAATCACAGAAATGGAGTTTGAAAATAATTAATAACTTTAATAGGTTAGAAAAAAAAGCAACCGTTGCAGAGTTCTCTACCCAGCATTCTGTATCATAAGATGTGGAATCTCTTTAACTAAGAGGGTTCATTCATTTTCTTAACCAAGCTGACACTCTCGCTAATGGGTCAAATCCATCACATCAAATTATGCGTAGAAAAGAAAATCTAACTTTAAGACACCAGGTTGCACAAAGTTAGGTTTAATTGGAAATTAATCAATGCAACTACCTGAGCCTCATACTCAGGTCTTATTGCATTACAGTACAATATAAGCTTGATTGATCTTGACTTTTTCTAAGTGCCTCTTGCAGTAGTTTTTACTTATTGATGAAAGCTGTTCACTTTTAAAATATCTGTGGAGATGTACAGCTATGGTCAAAGGTTTTGCATGACCCTATAGAATTAACTAATTTTGCTTCATAAAGTCGAATGAAACCTGCTGAATAATGTTACCTTCACATTTTGAATGACATACTGCTTTGTAGTTTTCCGTATACTTAACAAATAAACTTTTCTTTAGTGTTCATAACTGAATTCAAATTTGATGTGCTAAAAAGCGTGTGGGGGGGAGGGGGCATTAAAAAGAGGTGCTAAGCAAAGTTTTAAAAACCAGTGTTCTTAACCATTGTTAGCTTTTTCAACACCATGGCTGCTCCCCCATTTATTGTGCTGAGAATCTTTTAGTTCCTTACTTGTTTGACATACTAATTTCTTGTATGAAGACGCTATAATTAAACTGCTGCATCCTGGTACATCTGCTGTAGGCCAGATGGTCAGATTCCAGCTAGATCACGGGAGTAAGTTTGAACTGCAACCCATGAAGTGATAAGGTACCAGGAAGTACCAGCAACTTTTCATTTATAGCATTGTCCATGATATATCTAAATATTCCTAATTGAAGTAAGCATACAAGCAAAGAGACAAAGGATCTTAATAAGAAGTATTGCTAGTGCTCAAAAGAGGTTAGAAAATGGATTGTGGCACCATGGTTTGCACTCCTTCAATTGGTACCTGCTAATAATCACAAACATAGACATTTCTACAGTAGCATCCGCTCCTTCTGTAGATGTCAATTATTGAAAATCTTTATATTCCATATAAATACATCATTTCACCAGGAGATGAAAAACGTATGAAACCTTCAACAGAATCTATCTGTCTCAGGTACCTTTCACAGCTGGACTACATTTACCAGAATGCATTGGGGCGTGAGTTGAAAAGCCTGGACTGTCCCAACCTGTCCAAGTGTACATGGAGTCATATGGTAGCCCTAAGTATTACAGATGGTCAGCTGCAGTTCCAGACACAACACTCTGGTTATGCTGGCACAGCTTTGAGAACCACCGATCAAAACAACAGCACTGCCACCAGCACCTTCAAAATGCTTCAGCGCTTCCTACAAGAAAAAGCTATTGACTCATCTTAAAGAGATAGATTTGTATGGTTTCAGACAAACAGCGGCAAATGGAAGCTGTCCCCTTGAAAGCTTAATTTATACATTGCTGATGTATGTTTCATTTGAGCACTGCTTAATAAATACCAAATGAAAACACTGAATATAAAATATGGTATGAAGCTTCTCCTTCCTGCTAATGGAATATGCAGCCTGCTTATTAATCATGCAAAGGTGAAGTGAAAATGAAGAAAATGAAAATGAAGCACCAGCTTTGTAGCTGTCTGTTTCAAATAAAAGCGGCTGTTTTTTGGAATTGTGGTGGAGGGTTCCTCTTGTTAACCACCCGAGAAAGTTGTATGTTGAAACGGCAAGTTGTAGATACCATGCCAGAGAGCCGTTACTATTCAATTGCAAGATGTAGTTTTACAGCTGATCTAAACTTAAACTGTAAAAGTAGCTAAACTGTAAACCTATCTGAACTGTAAAAATCACTATTTAACCATTTGAACGCAGGGTGTCCCAAATAGGACAGATTTTGATTTACTTTCTCATTCCATGGTAATGTAATTTACACAGTAGCCAAGCCCTTTGAATTCAACAGCAAAGCAGAGGATGTGAACCCTGAACCCCACAACGCAGAGAGAGACTTCTTACCATTCATTTTAATAGTTCCCCACCGTCAAGTGGTTAATTATGTGTAGCTGAACGCTTAGTACTATAACCTGTTACATTAAGTATTTTATAAAACACAATTATAAGATCCTTACCGCAGTTACAACATACAGCTACCTGGTAGGGGTTCAAATACCAATCTAAGAAAGCAGCAGTTTCAACATTACAAAGTAAGCAAGCTCTCCCTAGTTAAAATGTCAGTATTCGTAAATGTCAGTGTTACCTGGGAGTCAATGATATTATTCAAGATATTTTTATTTTTATTGCACATCCCTTGGTAGGATCCATAGTGTTTGATCGGCTGGTATTGAAGTCACTAATACAGCAGAATACAAATGTAACAAAGCAGAGGCTGGAGATGAACCGGCAACCACACACCTCAAGTGAGTGGACTCATCTGCATTGGTGGTTGTACATCTCATCTCATCGCCAGGGTTCAGAATCCGTACGAGCAGGGCATAACACAGCACTGCCAATTACACAAAGACACAATGACAGACCAAGCACATTATTCTGACAGACCAAGTGCATTGCATTCCCCATGATTACCATTTAGGGAACAGTGCGCCTTACATCTATCACATCTGAGAAGTTTAGTACCTGTGTTGATTTATTCCCTCTTGAGACCTCTGGTGATTGGGGCACACATTCTATTGCTTCTGGGAGTCATGGCAACAGTCGTATTATTGTACACACTGTTATCGGCATGTCAGTGGAGCTCCCATGCCAATCCAACTAAAACAGCATATCTAATTCATATCCAGGTTTCCTACAGGACCTACGGAATTGCAATGATATACCAATACGTCATTATATGGTTCTGATGGGGTCTACCCAAGGTCTTACACTGGTGTATAATGCTATCTCAATTGTATTTTCTGTAAACTGTAAAGGTACTGTCGATACAAACATGTATAGCTTATTCCTGTGTATGCTAACATAATGATAAAATACTATCCGAGCAGATACCAAAGCACTTCAAGCCAAAGCTTTTATTTTACGTGTTCCGAATTCTAGAACCCCGGGGTCCTCTCTCTCTCAATACCCTGAGGTTCTAGAATTCGGAACACAGTTATTTTATCACTGATCATTAGTATTGTACTGGGTGTTTGCTTGAATGTCAAATGTAGCAGATGATTCACTCTCGTGTACGGCTTATAAGCTTCCAAATTAAATGCATCTTCTAGTTCGATGTTGGCAATCAATCATACTGCTGTCTGCTTATGGAGCCATTGTCATTTCATTGAACAATAAAAGCCATTTTATATAGGTTTTCGGAATGCTACGGTACAGTATTTATTTGATACAAAAGGAATGTATCTGGGATTTGGGATTTGAATTAGTAATGGCAGGCTGCACCAAGTGTACTGCACATTTCAGTCTGACATGCTTCCCTGAAGAGCAGGTTTCCTTTTTTCTGTTTCAGTCATCACACTGGTGACTTTTTAAAACATAGATGTTTAAAGCAACCCCTCTTCACTTAATATAGTTGGTAACACTTTCCATTACATGTATTTAACTAGTGTGTATTTACATAGTAGTTACTTAGTAAATACACGTATAATTACACATACTTATAATGCTATTATGCATAGTTACAATGTACTTAAAGTGTAAATATTTTTGCACGATATATGCAAGTACACATTTGTTTAATAACATTGTAGTTAAATGTAAGTACATATTTATTGTGTATTTACTGTGTAGTAACTGCTATGTAAATACACAGGAACTAGAGACACAATGTAAAGTGTTTCCATATAGTTCTCCAACGTCTTCCCACTTAGTAACGCTGGTACAACAGAGTGTAGCCATTACCTGTCCCACTGCAACACCATGTCATGAGCTCTGAATTTTAAGGCAAAACAAAACTATGGTCACTATTCTTATTATTCTTTTATGCTCCATCAACCATGCATCTCCTATCTGTAACAAAGCTCTCCATCTGTCATGGATTGAAAAAGTCACGAGGAGGGCTTTGTCTGTTCTGATAGAGGAGCAGTGACACTGTAACTGGGCTGATCCATCACAACAGTTGCTTACTACAGACTAAACTTAAAAAAAAAAAAATCAACAGGAATATTATTTAAAAGTAATTTAAAAGGTACGTTTTTACTTAACAGCATATTCATAATATGTTTAACTCTCCTCCCCCCCTCTCCAGCTGTTGAATTAGTTTCCTTGGTGACTAGATTTTACGGAATTATATTTCTAGGGAATGAGGAAGTAAAACATAATCTGTCCTGTGTACATATTGTGTTCAAATAGGTAAATGGCACGCAGTCAAATGAGTCACCAACAAATCAAGGGTTTAAAAACTTTTGGCCACATTGCTATATTTTAATTAGGGCATACACAAAACTATAATATTCAACAATGAGTCCAAATACAGAGGAATTAGAAACTTTGGAACTACCAAGTGGTAGATGACCATAGAAGCAGCTTTAAAAAGTTAAAGTTAAATGTACATAAGTCTGTCAATTAGAGATTTAAAATGTTTAAAGTAACAATATATTGTAAATGCACTGTTGCTTTTAATCAGATTTAAACCCTGATTAAATCATGCATGAGCTTGACAGTTGGCCTTGTCCGTCTGGTAGTGACGCAGTCAGCTGTCAGACAGTAATGGTGAGAAAAGGATTTTAAACAATTGGTTAGCACTCCTTTAACATTAAGTAATTACACAATTGAAGTGTAATATTTAGAACAAAGGATATTGAAATGTCCAGTTACATTTTGGTGCCACTGTATAAGAATAAATAAAATTCTGATATATTATAAGGGTACATGAAAACACAAGTAATACTTTTCACCCTTGGCCAGTTTGGGAGAGTAGGTATTTTACTGCTTTTATATCTCAACTTAACACACAATCATACATTGGCACTGGACTTTGTGGTCTGTTTATACTTTCAATGCCAGTTTAGTGTATACATAATCGGTGTTGCATGTTGCTTGAGTTCATTGTTTGTTACTATGCAGCTTTAGGGAATTCTTAATCAATGTTGCTTGTTAAAACAATTACACCATGTGTAACTAAGGCAGGGTAGTGTGACCAAAGTACCAAAGGCTCACCTGGAGACCTACACCTGTCTGATTTGCACGCACAGTGCAGAGTAAATATTTGTGATTGCTAATAAAAGGAAGGCATATTCGTATTTCAAAGATGTCCTGATGTTGTTTCCAAATGCCTTCTATAAACTTTGCACCAAGAACATTAGCTAACCATTAACAGGGAAAGTTTGCATGAATCTATTCTAGTACTATTTAATTGTATTAAATAATAAATCGGCTAAGTAAGCAATACCACATTGAATCCATGGAAAAGTTCGACAGGAAGATACAGCATATAACTGTCACAAAATACAGGTATGCCATTTTTATAGAAGTCCATCATGTGAGGGACCACTCATTTACACAAAAGTTATTTTTATATACATGGTAGCTTACCTTTTCAATAAAATTAAAGAGCTGTGGCTTTATATGGCTTTTCCACAGTTTTCTTGTGCTATCCTTACCTTCTTCCAATGTTATGAGTGGGTATTATTGATTTCAGGAGCAACTCTTGATATGGAGTTGCCAGATTCACTTTCACCATATACTTGTGTAACACAGTGTAGCTTCATTTTGTATTGCTGCCAATACGCAGTACCGGTACACAATACCCATTCACTGATGGGACAGATATTTTGTTGATCTAGCCTCTATTATTACACGGCCTGGCTCCTTTCTCTACAGCAGTAGCTGTGGGAGCAGCACAATTGCAAACAGTCTCCCAGAAATAGGTAAAGGTAGATGGCAAAATTCTACATTAAGTGTTAAGTTCCCAGGTAGACATCCAACAGCATGCTGACAAGGTGGTGTATCAGAGTAAAAGTGACCACCAAGAAGGACAGCTGTTGTCACAAGCAAAGGGAAATGAGGGATAGATTGTCTACTGTTGTTTATGCTAAGAGTAATATTTTCCAAGCTTATAAACCATTCTACACTTCAGAGACTCCACAGGTTGATTTTCTGAAGGAAGCATAATAGCTTTCTGCTAGGCACTGAAACTCATCTGTGATGCGTTGATCCTCCTCAATTTTAACATCCCTTTTTAGGCTCCAGTGCAATCTAGAATTGATTTTTGTCAGGGCCATTATTAGTCTGGTTTTCTCTGATTTCCCGGTTGCTAGGTATCATGGAAGCCACATAGTACAGAGGCACAGCTAATAATCATCCTATCACATGTAGATTAGAAAAATTCAGACACCTTAAAGTGTGGTTCTTGAAACCGAGAATTTGAAATTGCATAGCAAACATTGAAAGATTTATCATGGTTTTATTATCTTTGTGTCTTTTACCTTTGCTTTCTGAATTCGATTTGTTCCTGGGTTACTGTTTGAAATATCTGAGTGACTGGGAGCAATATTGATTTGAGTAAACACCAGATGTAATTCACTCATGCAAAACATTGATTTTGTTAAAATTCCAGAGGTGAGCCGACACCCTCTCTTCTTCACTCATTGGTTTACTCCAATCGTGTAAGCTGGATCTCACTGTACCTACTTCCTTTTGCAGGGGGTTACATCACATGGTCTTGGTAGACATGACAGCAGTCAGAGGTCTCAGCTCATAGGAGAGCGGCTTCTTTCAGGTTGAAAAGAGAGATCCTGGACCACACTTATTATATCATTCCCTTGAATAAATATTCTAACCTTAATCACGTTAACGTCTCGCATATTGAATAGTTAGAAAATATTATTAAAAGAATCGTCGGCAGATATCCTCATTTAAATACACGTTTAAATGACTTGGAGGTTAAAGAAGTTGGAGGTTCCATGCAGAACTATCACTGTGTGAAATCCCTCATTGGTTTGGAAACACGCTGATGATGCAGTCACTCATTTATAACCAGAAAATAAAATCTAAGGAATAAACAGAATAACTGACAGGTTTGTAAATTGCTTTGAAATTTACCACTTGAGGTTATCTTTTTTAAAAGTGACCAGGCTTAATGCAAGAGCCAGGATATCTGCAAAAAAGGATGACATTCTATTATGAAAGTTAGGCAATCATCTGATAGCAGATAAAACAGAATATATGCAAAAGAAACATGATATCCATCTGATATACAAGAAAGTCATTTTGAACGGGCTCCAAGTACTTACGGAAAACAAGAATAACTGAATGGTGAAATATATTTGCATATATTCCTAGATTGAAGCCTATTGTTGGACCAGCCAAGTAAAAAAACAGGTTTGTTTAGCAAAGGTTTTTCTCATAGTGAAATATTCCCACCTTTAAGGTGTAGTGCACTGTTCAGTTTTTAAATATTTGTTTGTAATTCATGCCATGTTCTATGGAAGGGCGAGGTCTACAAGATGGAAAGTGACACATCCCCCCCCCCCCCCCCCCCCACATGTAGGCCAGTTGCCGATTCTTATATTTAAGGTCATTTTTCCTAGTAGGCAATATCCCCATCATGTAGACCCGTCCTATTCATTCTTGCCTATGAACAATGCTAATGATCTTTTTTCTTTGTTTTGTGTTGATTTTTTCAGACATCATTCAGATGTTAAACTTTCATTAAAAAAACCTTAATCTTATTGAAAAACGTATAAAAAAACCTACACCCACCGACTGTACAGCTATAAAACACATTATTCAGTCTTTTTTATGGCGGAGACCCAAGGGTTTAAATCTGACTTTTGATTACAAACTAACTAATGCAGAATTTAAAACACCAACACACAAGGCTCAGATCCAAGAACTCTTTACTTTATAGGGCCCCAGATGTAATTATCTCACAGAGAAGTTTACAATTACAAAATACAATTGTGATTCCGTGATGGTTCTGGGTTGCAGGTCAGGAAACTCAGTCTTTATTAGTAGCTACCACCAGTGTAGTATTTGACCTGTTTTATTACTTTATTGTATGACTTTATTGTCATTTTTGCAATCATCCTCAGTGGTTCTAGGTTCTGAGGCTCTAATACTGAGTTATTAACATTTTCTCTAAATCTGCCTTTATCTGGTTTTCAACTGCCCAGCTCTGTTGGCCCAATCTACTCTATATATGTAAAAACTGCAAATGTCTTCTCCTGTCATCTGAATCATGACAGCAACACCATTCTATCTCGCATATTGCATTTTACTCTCAGTCGAATCTTTAAATCATGCCTGGAGACCACTACTTACCATTGCATGCTGTCACATTTGTGAATTTAACACCACGCCATCATGCTACCTTTAAGCTTTCCTCTGAGAGACCAGAGCAGATTCAAAGTGCCTGACACATTTATTCCTTTCTATTCCTACTATTTCTGCAGTGCTGGTAGACCATTGTTGTAGTGGATCTGCTTATCAACATATGGAACCATTCCATACTGCAGACAATTTAGCTTTTGGCTAATGGGAGGACATTAAGCAGCCATTTGGCTCTGTTATCATTGAAGCTTTAAGAATCAGCACTCTCCTGAGGAAATGACTGAAGGCTCCACGAATGGGATGACTCCACTGCTCTCCAAGGCAGATGTTTAGTTTATAGCAGACAAGAAAGACTCAAGACACACAAGATGCAGAGTCATTGAAAGTTCAGGGTAATCTTCACAGACTTCTGACTGGACTGCTGAGCTCTGTGTATTTTAAACTAATATATATTTTTTTATATTCTTTATTGATTATTTCTCTGCACCATCCATCAAATACTTTATTATTCTGGAGACACCTGCAGTATTTACGTTTTAAGTGTTCAGCTGTAATTCTCCGAAAAATTTGTTCTGCTGACATACAAAGATACATTTTAAAATGAATTAGAGACCTCTCATACCCATAAGAACATAATCCAATCTAGTAGCATGGTAATATACCCTGGGAATCGTGTAGGTGGCCTGATGATTCAGTATTCAGTGGCAGAGGATATAAACCATTATTGTCACCAGGCCAGAACAGTGCACATATCTGCAGAAAATGCACAGTTACCACCATTGTATTACTGTGTTGACATTCCATCAACCATACTGAGGTGTGCCAGCAACCTTGGTTTTTTAGTACGAGCTGAATACAAACTCAAAGGAAGTAGTGTTGTGCACTTCAGATCCTTTTACACATCTCTAACAGTTCCATTGAACTAATGACTTAGCAACCAATGTGATTACAGATATTTCTTTTTTACTACTGTAAGGTTATTAGCTTGGGCTTGTGGTACCTACAAATACCAATCATTTCTTGAGTTACCCTTGAGACATTACTGACCAAATAAGTAATATTTATGTAGTTCAAACTGGCCATAAAAGCATTGTTAGTTCAACAGCCATCAAGTAACACTGGCAACAATGAGAAATGTATTAGAATTTCTTTTATAAAGGTGAATACCTTACATGTACTTTCAGAGGTGCTGGAACAATTTTTATAGTGGGGGTGCTGAAAGCCATTGAACACAACTCTAACTCCTGTATATGGCTACCGCACCCCAAGCACCCCTAGATCCAGCGCTCCTGTGTGCTGTGGTGCACCCTGGAGCATGCTGTAGAATCAGGGACAGACATCCCAGAGGTCTTGCTACAGAGGTGGAGGTGTGTAGGAGAAGAGATACCAAAACAGTAACAAGAATACATTTTCTGCTGTATATGTTGAACTAATAAAAAAACAAGAACATGATCTTGCACCACTGATTGATATTACACACAGAGAGAGAGAGAGAGAGAGAGAGAGAGAGAGAGAGAGAGAGAGAGAGAGAGAGAGAGAGAGAATTGGTTCCAGCCAACGCTATATTTTGATATAAAGGAATACATCAGAAATTCATAGTAAGCGTTACAAAAAATATTTATTTTCTGATAAGAGTTTCACAAAAGCTTATTGCAATCGAAGAAAACTCCACTTGGATCATCACTTATTAAACTGGTGTGTACCAGTATAGACATAACAGTGCAAAGAATAAATAATAAATAGAACATTCAACTCAGTATGAACTGGTGCAAATAAATACATCAAATCTTCATCTGTGTAGAGTCAAAATCTTAAATACTGTGATCAAGCTATAAATAAAGAGCAAATACATTAGAAATCATTACATGTAATAAAACATTGCATGCAAATAAAACCATGGTAACACCAAGTCACTAACAACGGTTGCTTTGTATTTAGGTCTGACTCTCATGCAATCACACCCTCAAATAGCAAACACAGGTACTAACACTTTTCTAGATTCTTCTTGTATAGTTCAGTCGGGGGTTTCCTTCCTTAAATACAAGGGCTCACCCCACCCCACCTCACTCTTCGGAGGGTTCTTAAAGTGACAGGTGCTCTTTTCTTAGCCATCCTACCTATATACATATACATATACAGAAATAAATGAGAATGTGAGAGCCCAAACACATACATGCCAACAGTCCTTGTATGGTCAGGACAGTCCCGATTTCCTAGCAAATGTCCCGCGTCCCGATGCATAGGAAGACAGTCTCGATATTTACCCATAGAAAAAAGTTCATTTATTCTGCACAGTAGAGTTCGTGAAAACCACCCGCTGTGCTCTTCGTGCGGCTGACACATCTGATGATCACTAACTGATACAAAGGTAAGAACGCTTCATTATGTCTATTTTTACTGTCATGATGGTCGTGTCGTGTTGAGTTGGGGGGGGATACGTCTATTATATGATAATGAGTGTTTTTTGTGTATGACTCCTCCCATGTGTATGATGCATATTGAAAACATCACACAAAATAAGCAACCAATAAAAGTCTTAATCAATAATTTAATAAACAGATGGCAATGAAATCAATGCAGAAGGATTCCAACAGCATACTTTATGAATGTAGCTCTCAGTTCTATCGCTGGCGTACTTCTAAACAGACTTTAAGTGGCCCCTCTTGAACTGAATATCAGGACATGTGTTCTTTTAAACATACATTCAGCTTGATGTTTGATCAAAGGTGTAGCTGCAGCAGAGGGCAGTCAATAGACTCCCATGTCTTTCGCCTTGGTTCAGATCTCAGCACACTGTCTCATTGGAGGCTAGGTCAAGATTGATTTGCTCTTGCAGGGCTGCGAGGGGAGGATGTAATGGAATCTGCAAGCACCTTGTCTGACTGTAGCCAGCACATGCTATTGATTGTACTCATCCTTAAGAGAAGCCTTATATTTCAGTCAGGACAACTCTTTCGATTTAAAACAACATTTTATTAGAGATAATAGTTGACATTAATGCATGTAGTGTAGTATTTTCGACTTACCTAGTTTTTGCACTCGGACTCACCTTATAGGTTGATTTTAATTTCCGTAGCTTGAATAAGTTTGGTAGTTGCCATTGACATGAATGCGGAAGTTACTCCAGTGTGGTCCAATGTGTGCTTGACTTTTGGTGATGGTTGCAGATATTTATTACTGTTTTCAACAAATTATGAGAACTGAGCAAGTTTATTTATTATATTGGGTATACTCTACCTAATTCCAATATGGCTGAAATACAACAATAAATGCTGAGACCCACATTAAATGGTACTAAGGAGATATCAGCCCTTGACTCTTGGGGGTGGTTGCAGAGATTTATTGGTCAATCAAATACACATTCTTTCAGGTGTCTTTGAGTTTGCTGCCTGAAATTTTGCATAGTTTTACACTCATTACCCCCCCCCCCCCCCCCCCCCCCCCCCCCCCCCCCAAAAAAAAAAAACCTGCTTGCCACTATGTCTTTCGGAGAGCCAACCATGTTGTGATACGGATTGCAATATTGAGGAGCAAGGCAGAAAAAAATGAGAGGTTTGGGAATAGAGTAATTGGATGAAACCTGAGCAATACCTTACCATATAACTGCATGCCCTACATTTGAACTGCAAACCAAATGATCCTATATTTTTGAATAACAAGGCTGTGTAGAGTTCCTGTCTGAATAAAGGGCTGTTATGGTTTTGTCATACCACAAATTCTAAGACTAGCATGAACACCACTGCACCGATGGTATTATTTACTTAATTAGTCTAAGTTCAATGCAATATAATAAAACAATGAATCAATAAGACTCAATCTCATAAATGAAGTAGGCCACGCAGTAATTGTTGGAAACCTTTGCTCTTTGACCTCCAACTCACAGCAGGAGTAGAACAGATACACCAATGGGGAACTTGGTTCCTATTGTTTTTTAAATAAATCTGTTAATAGGCAGTAGCCAGCAAATACAGCCCCATTCTATTGTGTTGCTTTGCTCAAGTGGGTGATCTGTTTCAGATACAATTGTGTACACTTACACAGATAAACCTGGTTCCTATTGATTACCATGTAAATCTGTTAAACAGAATTGGGTTACAGCTGTCATGATGATGAAGTGGTCTCTGTAGTGTTACATTGTATTGTTCTGTGGAGACAACTATCCCAGTTAGCTTCATAATTCCTCTTAAACTGGCAACTAAGCAATTTAGCAGCATTGTATTGCTGGGATTTAAATAAAGCATCTGTGATGAACATTATGTAGAAGCGGAAGAGCAGAATGTACACGACTGCAAGGGGGCTCTCTCAGTAAACAGATGGAGCTCACATAAGGAAATTTAACGAGAGCTAATTAATGTGCAAACCCACAGATCTAATACTTTATAGGCTGTCGCCTGCCAGTATTCAAAATTCCAGCAGTTTCAATCATTGGATTGGGAAGTTTCCAGATCTACTTGTCTCGCTGGTATATACAAACTGGTTGACAGCAATTGCACTGTATCACAGTTTGTAAGGGCTTGTGTGTGGTGGCTTTTTTTTAGGCCAAATAAAGATTTATTTTTGAAATCTCCAAGATCTGTTGGTATCGTACATACAGCTTTGGGCAGGTTAGTTTGAGACACAATCCTGGTTCTTTTGCTGGCTTCCAATTCAGTTTGCTCTACCTAACCCTCACACTTTTACCCTACTCCCACCCTTATCTACTCCTATGTTCTCTGATGCAGTGCAGGGATGAGATAAGCTTGCCAGAGGTGCAGCACAGTTTAAGATAGGTGATCATTACAAGTTTCAAGGTTGAAGTTTTATAACAAATTAGTAAAGAAAGTTTTTTTCTTAAGTTTGTTTGTTGTCTGGTTCGTGGTAATTTACTTTTCAACACAATTCCCTGTTTTGATATTTGTATATCAGTGTGTACGAGATCAGTTTTCACAATAGGCTAACACAATCTGGCTAGACTCACTGCTATCCTTTAAATCAGGGAGCAGAGTTCACTTCATCCCTGTATGAACTAATTCTAACCACACGGGTAGTTTCAAACCAAATTACTTCAGGAGCAGAAACACAGTGAAGGTATTGTTATTGCAAACTCTTTTCCCTTACATCCTACATAAACATCTGCTCCACACTATTTGGTCCTGGAGTTTCTGAATGCTTCCCCAGTGTTTACTGAACCGTGGATGAAAGTTTAGACAAGAGTTAAGATGAGAAAGTAGGAAATAAATATCTTCAAGGAGAGATATAGCTGTGAAAAGAACACTGTTCAAATATCTAATACTCGTTTACCATAACGTCAGCATCTTTTATATATTTGAGACCTACTATGCGAGTAATTAATATTAGCTAAGATTAAATGGAATTATTTTGTAAGCTCTAGGCACTGTGCTTTGCAGACAGTACTAACACAGGCTATATTAAGCTCTGAAGCAGTAGCCTGTTGATATGGTGACCATTATTTGAAATAGCCATTAGAAAACAGCTTTAATGTATTCTGAAATGTGATTAAAAACAAGCTCTAATTAGTTCTTCAATCTTTTGTGTGGTGTAGGATTTTAACTGCAGTATTTTCTGTCTTCAATGTACAACTTGCTGTCTCCAAAACCCCATGGTTTCTGTGAGTTTTCTTTTGGGGAAAAAAGCCTTTAATTAAATGAAGAACTAAACCATCAGAGTATGTGTCTTTCTTAAACAAGAAATAGATAAGCACGTTTTAGAAGCTGCTGGGATTAAAATATGTATAATTGATTGCTAAACTGGTTTTTAATGTTACTGCTCCACCCCGCTGAGATATATTTTACAAAAAGGAACTTTGCACAAAACTGCCTGTAATGGAAGATGCTGTGGAGTTTTGTCTTGATATTGTCTTCTTGGTTAGAGAGAATAATGCTGTGCAGTTATGAATTCATGCCTACACCATCTTCTGGACATTTACTGCATAACCGCTCATTGAAATAAATTAATAATACCTGTGTGATAACATCCATATTTTCTTATAAAATAAAAAAGCACCTTCTAAAGTATGATCCATGTTCTGGATATCCACCACGCATGACAAGAGATTTAAAATATATAGATAGATTACAAAGATTGTGGAGGGGGCAATGTTATTTGGCACATCTAAGAAGAAACACAGGCTTCTTCAGAAAACATCTGAATTCGAATGAGAAATTAATCTTCCAAGGAGATCAGCTCATTTAAATCCTCACATCAAGCTGTCGGGTTACTGAACAGATTATACAGTCAATGGCAATTGTCAAAGTCGGCAGACATCTTTTCATTCAAAGAAACTCAAATACCTTTGAAAAGAACAGGACACTTAATGAGTTTGCATTACCAACATGTCCTTTTCAGTTAACGCTTTGCATATTTTGTTTAATATATATATATTTTTAATCTCAATTTTTCCGCTGTTTTGATTAATAAAAACAATGTTATTTACTGGATCAAGTTTATGAAAATCAAATCTCAAGCAGTGTGCAGTGAACCCCATTGTATATTGCCGTTACCCTTTTAAGAGTTGCTTAACTGTATGCCTCTGGTATATTACTGTTGCCCCTTTAAGTGACCACAAGGTTTGTCAGGTAATGGGTAAGTACCAATGAGACCAGAACTGACTGAATCAGATGCTTGCACCTTTGCATACTGGAGAATGCTGTGTGACAGTGAGCTTGCTGGAAAAGTGAGGCTTTAACCCGAAAGACCCTCCCTATATAAAAAAATAATGCTATGTAATCACCCAAAACCTTTCCTATAATTTATAGTGTTTTTGGACAATACTATAATATGTTTATAAGGGAATGCAAGTCTCTTTGGTGTATTTGTCTTTAAAACTGTATCGGCAGTATTTAGATTCGCAACCATTGAGATCAAGTAAATAATGACCACTAATGTGTAGCTGTAGCTTTAATGTGGAAGTGGCTGGCAAGCAGTATGTGGTAATGGCTGTGTTGTGGGATGCCAAAAAACAATAACCTCCTAGCTCACTGAACATGTGAAGTCAACAGACAATTCAAGTCCTCTGTAGTCTCTGTGATGTGAAGGTAAACTACTTGATGTCTGTCATCTCGACTTTAGATAACAGATCTCCACATGCATTCAGTAAGATCTCACCTCAGATCTGAGCCCAAGAATAGAAAGCACCCTACTAGCCAAGATCAGAAATGCTGTGACAACATTCATTGCCTTCTTACTGTGAATGCAAGAAGGCAGGAGGCTTCTGACACTCTCTTAACACTGCAGAACGCATGCAAGTGGAACCAGACAAAAAACACCTTTTTCCACTGAAAAAAACTTTTATTACTTCAAGGGTGCAGCATCTCTTGGACTACCGCAAGCAGCACTGTGCTCGTTCCAGTGTAACAAATTATCTCAAAACCGTTTCCCCAGCACAAAGGTGTTTCTGTCCCCCTTTAAATTTTTATTTACATTTTTTTGCATTTCAAAAACTGGCTTTAAAAAGCAGGTGATAAAGACTTCAGGGCAGCTGCATATGCAATCCTTACCTGCCATGGCTTGCTCTCATGTAATAAATACACAGTGCCTTTCATTATCACAAATGCACCAAATTCAATCCTGTTACTTAGCTGGGTGGCAGGTCAGACTAAATTCCAATGAACACAAATATAGTGCAGCCTTTTCTGTTATAAAAGTGGATTACAAACCATAATAGAAACATCATAAAAAGGTATACTTAAAAACACGTACATTGTTGTTTTCACTGGTTTTAGCTAATGTGAAAACACAACCATGATAATTGCCCTACCAAAATGTGCATATGCATTTGGAGAAAGCAAAAAGCTTCAGAGAATAAATCAAGTACAATTTGTTATTTGGACATTATTGCAGGAATACTCTCAGCATGTCATACATTCTCAATCAAGCCATTTGTTGGTTTAATCTTCTACCAAAAGCAATTTCTCTTAAAATATCTTTACCGTGTTGAATGTTAAATGTCTGACAGAAGTCATTGAGTCTTTACAGAGCAGTCCTCCGTTGTTTTCAATTATCCATGATCTGGGAACCAGCATTTAACCCTTTGCTGCCGATTCCCATGAATCCACATCTTAAACTAGAAAGTAGTCATTTCCCCTATAGTTCCAAGATGGATAGATAGATATAGGTTAGATAAACGAATTATTTTAAACTACTTTAAAATAACATTTTATTCACTTCACACTTTACTGTATCACTCAAAGGGGGTATACTACAATAAAAATAAATTATTAACAAGCAATCTGCCAATTGTGCCTAATTATTTTATGATGTGGAATATTGTCCACAGGAAGCAAAATTGTGACTAATTTGACAATGTCAAAACTGTATAAGAACACACAAGAGGCAAGGGAGTTAGCCCCCAGCCTCCCAATCTCCCCCAACCTCCTCCCCTCCAGTCCCCAAACCTGTTTGAATTTCCCCAGATGCTTTATATTAATGTTTTAATATATAATATACACTGCCTTGTTTAATAATACCAGCCCATACCAAGCCAAAATACTAAATGTTTTTTTAAAAGGAGGTGCAGACCATTGTTTCACTCCTGACACACTTATGTGCCATTATCGAAACACAATCCAATTTGATTTTCAGCCCCAGAGTATTAGTATTTCATTTCTTTCATGTCTGGGGGAAGGAAGGCCATTTTTCCAGCATTCTCTGTAATTATAGTTGACACTGGGGAATGCCCTTGAGATCTGAAGGCTCTGCAAAAGACAGGGGAAATTAGTATATTATTTCAGATCACCGCTTGAGCAAAGAGCCTTACTCAGACTTGTATTAAAAATGAATTATGCAGGGTAGGGCCATCTACCATTATTTGCTTGGCTAACACAGAATTCATATGCCTCTTATATTTTGTGAGACATGTACACAATCGGAGAATACAAATTTTACAATAACATTAGTTCACTCAGATAAAGTTGGTTTTTATCTCGAGCCATGAATTCTGATTGTGTATCAGTTGAAGTATTGTTCCTCTTACTGCCTATTCCCTACTTAAAAATGAAGGACTTGATACAATTGTAAAGATAATATGTTTTGTATATTTAGAAACAATCACAATAACTGCAGCCTTGGTTTTATTCCCCACCCCCTGCTCTGGAATATGCTTTGTGATTTAAAACTGGATTAAACAAACTTTAGTTTACTTGCATTATGTTTCATGCCTTTCCTTGATCAAAGCAAATTCAATTTTGATTCCTTTGCCTCACAAGTCGTACAAGCCAATTCAGTCCATAACAACAGCAGCTGTAGGAACAACAGTCACATATTTTAATACCAAAGGTAACATGGGTAAGATCGAATCAGCGTTTGTAAAACCAGCTAAATATATAATAAATGGTGTTACATTTCACCAGATGTGCTTTGTGGATAAAAACAATGGTGTCCTTCATTTAAAATGAATAGATTAGAATAAAGAAAGTAGACTCTTTTTATTTTGTAATGCCTCAATGGTAATCAAGTAGAATGGTACTTTGAGTTTCAAAATACAGAACTATATAGTTGTTTGACTGTAAGACTGTAAACACACCTGTATAAAATCATTCTGCAGAGAACTCATTTAAAGTTAAAGCTCTGTGAATGGGTCTCTTGGATAATCTGAGGGTTTATTACGATTGAATATTTGTGAAGTGATGGATAAAAAGTTTAAATTGTTCACCGACAAAAGACGTTGAATAATAAAATGTATTTAAACAGCTCACTGAAAATGTCTGATACTCTCTACACCCTGATTCTCTGAGAGCTGTTTCACCAGTCATTTATATGACAATGTTTAATTGTTTTTCTGAAGAGTCTTTAAAGCTGCATGTCAACATTGTCCCTCCTTTGTATGATCACATGCACCGTGTATAGCAGGGGTGCCCAATCCTGGTCCTGGAGGGCCGGTGTCCCTCCTGGTTTTTGTTCCAACTGTACCCTAAATTGCTTAATTGGACCAATTAAGCTTCTAATAAGTGCTTGATTGGTCCAATTAAGTAATTTAGGAGGCAGTTGGAACAAAAGCCAGGAGGACACTGGCCCTCCAGGACCAGGATTGGGCACCCCTGGTGTATAGTAATAAACATTTCAACAAGTATGCAAATTAGGATGTGCTAACCTAGTTTTCCTCAGAAGCGACCCACAATAATCCCACAGTAGGGAATCACTTTTTATCCCGTGAATGCATGTTAACGTTAGACACTAATTATTAAAACCACTGATAATATGAATAATCTGCACAATCACTAAAACCATTTATTTCTAATGCTTATAATGGTAGCCTTCATGCATCACATTAACTGTGAGTCAAGGGATTCTTTAAGAAACTGAATTACTCTTCACTGTACTACCTAAAGCATGTACTACCTGTACTACCTAAAGCATGGCTAGCTTTGTAATCAATATGCACCAGAAACACAGGGCAAAATCCATGCACCATAGGATAAAACCATACAAGTCTACCTGATGCAAGAGTATTCAACGGAGCCTCTGTCTATTGCTGGCAGAAGCTGATCTACACTGTTCTTCAATTCTTGGGTGTTGGATCCCTGAGTGGCTAACCTGATAAAGCCACAGCTATGTGGTGTGCAAGCTGAGCCAAGATGGGAAGGCAAATACAACTTGGAGTGAACCACCTCCTGTGCTACAGCGGCCCCTACTGCCCAAGCACCCAGCAAGCAAGAGCTGACACCTGCAGTACTGACCTTTTTCCTCCAGGGGCAGGTAGAAATCCTCTGTCAACCTCCTGGGTGTAAAGAGGTGATTGACTTGGCGGAGAAATCAGAGAACCCTAACTGAATTTCGGGTCTTCTGAGCTGCAGTGGGAAGCAGCTATTAAGGGAACATAATTATACATTCTAAATAGGTAAGAGTCCTTGGGTATCCATGTACATAAGTTGCAGAATTCCCCCCTATTGAGTTACCATCATCACCTATTATAGCACCACTCTTAAACAAGTTTTCTATAGTGGAAGTAAAGCATAGGTAAGCATTGTAAAGCCCAGAGAGGTAGGGTAAAGCATATACAAAAATATATTAAATGCATAGTCTAACTATAGGAAAAGCATGAGCACTAAAAAATATTCCATGCTATAGTTTCTCATTCAAGTACTAACCAGGCGCAAACCTTGCTTCTAAGAACTGATGAGATACTAATTCAATACAGTACAGTTTGACTTCAGGCAGTGACATAAGCCACCCAATTGCAATCCTATAAAATGACAAAAAAGAAGACCTCACGTCGGCCAATATTGGAGCTGAGCACAATACATTTCCAAATATAATAAAATTGTCAAACTATTTATTTATTCTGCAGTCAGGCAGGCACACCACATATAATTCCTGTGCACTGTTCTATTACTTTGACTTGTAGTGCTTTTTTTTTTCATTAATCCCAGAACGTGCATTCTCCATTACATTGAATAAACCTTCCTGGAGCACAAATAGTGATCACATTATTACGGTCTCAAACACTTCCAAGAGTCACATAATAAAAACAGAGCTATTTACATGTACATTTATAATACACTTTCTATTTTCTATCCTGTCATTTGTATTCAGATTTTGTATTGGTGTTAATCCCGTCTCTTGCTTTGAATACAAAGGACAGAGAGTAAAGGTAGCACAAAGCACGGACAAGATTTGTCATTCTATAAATCAGGAATCGATTAACCTTGTCTACCCGGTGCGCAAAAAAAGAAATCTTGAAAAATGGCTGGAGGGCACTATTAAAGACCTTGGCAGCTGGAAGGTATACCCAATATTCACAACATCTCAGAATGAAGAAACAAAAAAAAGAAAAAGACTGCAACCTGCAACATTTGCTCATCGGTGCTTTCCATTCACGGCAGTACTACAAGTTTATTGTATCATCTTAGTCGCAAGGTGTTATTTTATTTTATTTTTTATTATTATTCATCGTATTTCTTTCAAACGGTATCAGAAAATGTACGGCTATGTCGTAAAGTCAGAGCGGCCAAAAAGCCCACTAGTGGGGAAGCTCTGATCTCACTTGGGGTGGCTATCAGCCAGTACCATACTGTGTGTGTATATATATATATATATATATATATATATATATATATATATATATATATATATATATGCTGTATATGCACTAAGTCTGGTATATAACTTTTGGCTCAGTTGCATTTGCTGTGGATTCAGTATGGATCTGACTCAGCTCCAATCCCTATAAATGCCAAATGATGTTGTGAGATACTCTTTGTTTCTCTCGTAAGTGCCAACATATGAAAACTGGTTGGGTTTAATTATCTTAATTTAGTCACTGTTTTTGTTCATTCCCTCTCTTCTCATTCAGCTCAATAAGCCCTTTGGTATTTGAGATCAGTATTAAAGTAATAGTTATTCTGGAGCCTTCTTTAGAGTTTTTCACACCGCTATATACTGTATTATTCTAGCAGTAATACACTGGAAAATATACAATAGCGGTTTACCTGGCTTCTTTAGTAGCAAAGTTCACATGGGATGGGGGGTTCAACGCGAGAGAGGGCTTCTGGTATTGGTCCTCAGATAAGAAAAGTTTGAGAACAAGAAAAGGGCATGTTGGGGAAACAGGTACGATATGTTGAACAGAGAAAGACAGTATTAAAATTGGCATCATAAATCACAGCAGAAATAAATGTACTGGAAAAATCCAACAGGAAAGAAGTGTGGAGCCCTAGGGAGTCATGATCACGAGTAGAGAGCCTGCGATGTGATGGCCGAAGGGAAAACCAGTAGTAGAGTGCTCTCCACAGATGGCTTCTATCAGCACAGAGTAGACTGAATGACGTAAGCCAGGAAGAAGATTCAGATTGCTCGTGTATAGCTGCTCCCGGTAGTGAGTTAGGAAGACAGATTACAGCAGTCGCCGGTTTAATAATAAAGGTAATTTGTCAGTCAAGGCTAAGAGGCAGGTGCATTGCTATTGTTAGATATCCGAGAAGCTTGACTGATGAGTGTGTCTTAAATCATGGAGGACATGCCTCTTGATTACTCATTAGCCTAATTTTCTTGAAGAGGTGTTCGATGTCTATTACAATCTGTCATGTTAATTCTCATGGGGAATACGGACTGGTCCCGAATTGTCCCCACTGGCGACGACTGTGACCAACTCAAGAACTGAACAATTATCATCAAATTAAAGTGGAGAACCAAGGCTTTAATGTGTCTTTGAGTTGTGTGAACATATTAACATTGCACGTTGTCTTACAGACACAGAAGAGGCATGATGGAATCAGAAAATGTATGATTAAGAACCTAGAAACCTGGCAATGTTGACTGTTTTTTTTTTCTTCTTATCTCTGAGCTGGCTTACACACAGGTTGTTGATTCACCAACCAAAAAAGCCTCTGGGAACAGCCTTGAGTATCTTGACTAGCATCTACAGCAGAGGTGGCCAAAGCTGGCCCTTCCCCTCCGGGTCTTTGTTCAAACCCTGTTGAATTGAACCAATTAAACCTCTATCCAGGCCCTGGAATATGTAATTATATAATTTTACCTGTTAAACCCGGAGTGGAATGGCCCTCCAGGACCGTGATTGGACACACTTGGTTTACAAACAAACTAAACACATTTCCAATGCTTCTGTGCATAAACAGATACCTTGTTCCTCTGTAAGCAAAATAGTTGTACTGGTAGCAAATGTGCAGGATGCTCCTTAAATACATCCTGTTTAATATTACCTACAGTCCCTTTCTCTAAACGTAGGCCAATAACATATACATTTTGGTTTAAAAAAAAAAAAAAGTTAAATAAATATTTGAACTCTCACCACTTAAAATAGAATATTCTCAACTATATATTTTTCATATAGTGCCTTTCATAGCAGACCACCATCACAAAGTGCTTTACAGAGGTAGGCTGTGAACTGTGCATTATATACAGAGTCACTTACAATAGGACATTAATGAGGACATGATCAACTGTGCAGTTTAAAAGTTAACTGTTAAGTCAATGAGTAGAAGCAAAGATTTATCAGAGTGTGAAATGGCCATGACAGCGAACTGCAGGCAGGAATGGTAAATATCCCAACTACTGTTTGGTTTACCATATGGGACACAGGAGAGATTAGATTTAGCAGCAGATGATTCTGTAATCTGAAAGGCATCAATCAATCTGCACAACAACCCAGATGCTAATTGCAGGCAGTGAGAAAGCTGCACGACCAGAACAGTAGTCATAGAGTCACGCAGGATCAATTTTGACCAGGTATTAATAATGCCTCTCTCTTAGGAACAGGCCCTTCCTGATAAAGTGACAGCTGCCTCTGTAAACCCATTTAGCCTGCTTTCTATCTGTAAGCTCTCACAACATTATGCAGTAAGCATCCTGTCAAAGCCGTGGCTGGTCGTTTGACTGTGCAGCTCCACAGAAATACATTGCAGCTCAGGGCCCTAAGCAACAGTTGTTTTAATAACGTCTCCATGAGTTGTGGGACAATGTGGTACTGCAGAACTTCAGCTAGTAGCCCCGAGAGAGCACCTCAGCCCTGTTTCTGTGATATGGAAAACACACATTTGAAACATAATTATAATGGACAACCAATCAACACGTGTTCATCACATTACCTTACTGCAAGAGTCTGAAACAACTTAAGGACCGCAATATTGTGCCCCATGCCATACTTATCATTTAATAGTAGGACTATGATATTGATATGCTTATGCACACTTTACTGGTGTTTAGGCATCATGTCAGTTCCTACAACTAGTCTTGCATGGGCTTAAAGATGTTCACAGTTGTTATTGCAGCTATTGTTGACAATATAGATTCAATGAACTTTTTACCCCTGTAGCTTTTTATGATGTTTGCAATCATGGAGTAGGTATCATTATAATTACTCTTTTAAGGTGCTTTGATCTTAGTTCAGGAGTTGCTCTTCAGTTCTATTTACCTGCTATGTAACTTAGGCTGGATCAGCCAAGTGTCTTTATAGAGGTACAGTAAGAGCCAGTGCCATCTAGTGATCTGCCACGTTTGCCAAGTTTCCTTTAGTTTTGCTGCCAATACACATTAGTGCTATAGACGATGTTACCAATTTCTTATATAAAGACACCTGATCTGGTCAACATTACACATATCTATGGCAGGGCAACTACATACCCTTAAACCGCTAGCTTTTGGGGGTCTATGGTAAACGTGGGAAGGCCAAGAAAGTTAAATATTGTGGTGATTCCAGATTCTTCCCATTTTCTCCCCTGGGGCACCGCCGGCAATCAGTCAACTACCAATCAATTTACTGAGTGGACTTGCCCTCATCCAAGATGGCTATCTGTGGAACAGTATCTGGGGAATTAATCTAGATTGCCTTCACAAAGATGGCATCCTAAAATGAACTCCTTTTCTGCCAGCCTTAATGAACTTACATCTGTTTCAGCACCTCCTAACGTTGGGAGGTTAAACGTTACCATGGCAGTTGACACAAATGTACAACAGGCGTGATAGACAGAGAACATGTATACAAATAATAAAACAAAGTGTTTTGTTTGTGGATTTCCAAAGTTCAAGCTGATTGACAGCCAATGCCTCAGTTATGTTCGACTACTGTGTTAGCATTCACTTCAGCTCAGCAAAATAGTTTAAAAGTTTTACATTAATGGACTTTTTGGAGCACATCTTTTCACTAAACACGGTCACATGTGAGCAGTTTATCTCTCATTTGAAATGCTGTTTGTATGTTAATGTGCAGTGTTATTGTCAAAGGGCCATTAAACTAAATGCTGAACACTATTCCATTTACTTAACAAAATGAGTATAATTACCTTTTGTTCAACAACAGTATGTAAATCAGGGTGAACTTACCCGAGTGTGTCTCTACAGAAAAGTGAACAGTGAGGACCCTTCATAGTCTCTTCAGCTGTAAGATCACGCCAACCACTACAGTTTATACTGTATACTTTATAGTTACATAATCATAAGTATAGTTTCATAAACTGTCAGAAACATAAATCCTTAGGGCCTTTTTACTACATTCTCCCCCAGCGTCCACGCTCATCAATGTTTTCATTCTCAGATGAGGCCCTGGAGAGGTTGCACAGTGTTAAGACCTGTAATTTGTAAACACAGTAGACAATACAGTAAACGCTAAAGCATTAAGGCCACAGCAGCAAAAAGGCTGCTTCCCAATTCCAGCCCCTGTCAGGGTGATGATGACGTAAGTAAGCAATAACACACAGCAGGGTGTGTAGCAGTTATGAAATGACTGCACCATGCCTGGAGTGAGTTATTGGTCTTACAAAATGTGCAATAAAAAAATAAAAAAATAACACAATTCCTTGTTCACTCTGATTACTGAATTAGTTCCAAAAGAATCCTGCACGGTCATGTGACAGCCAGTTAGAATGCTGAGTTTGTCCTTGACATTTTATTTTAAAAAAAAGCTCTATAACCTGCAGAGGAGCCTGGCTGTTTTGGATAATGGTTACAGACAGCTGCATTGAATGAAATTAGCAGCTTGCAGGCTTGCAAGAACATCCCCAAAATGACGTCCAGCTGACAACTGCTCCTGTTTACCACAACCTCTATGATTGTTACCTGTAGCTCTCACATTTCCACCACTGGGACATCAACATTCTGTAACATATACAAACTGCATTTAAAACACAGGGCTTTGTTTTCAAAGCGATTGCTCTTCTTTAATTATTATTTTTTTTAACCTTTCATGGCCTTTTAAGCACTCTAAGGATTTGTATAATTTACATGGAATTTTCTCCTTTGAAGAACTAGAAGTTCATAAAAAGGCATTCAAAGTGCTTTGAAAACATGTCTCACAGTGTTTTCATTCAATTGGAAAGGCCTTTGGATTCATTTTCAATATTTTTATGAACACAAACATTTTCAGGACCTGTGTACTTTGTGTGGCTAAGGGATTGGAATCTGCTCTAAGTAATAGGGTTACAAAATACATGCATGAACAATATGGACAACAGATTATTTCTGACACTTTCAAGCACTTGAAAATTACATTTGTAACAGGTCAGCTCCGGGATTGTATACATTTCCATTTCAGATAAGTCGGTAATACTTGTTGCCCTGTGAAAACATGGTGATTAGAGCTGATTTTCCAACATTGAAATGTTTTCATTTTCTACCAGCAGTGTTTTTTTTTTTTTTTTTTTTCTTTCGACAGTGTGAACATAGATTAGAATACATAAATGTGTTTCGGCTGTGAAGATTGGTTTTCCGAGCTCAATTTACCACTAATTGTATTTCAGAGGTAACAACATCTGCTCCATACCAATCACAATTAAATGTCCAATTAATTCAACAGCAGGGGGAGGTAGGGTGGTTGCTAAGCAAGACTAGATACCCAGACCATTCTAGTCATCTGATTGGCTGCCCAACTTGTCAGCACAAAGCCTGAGTCCACGGGGGCTGCGTGGTGTATGTGTAAATTATGTTTTATAGATTTTTATTTTTGCTGGTTTATAATGCTACCAGGAATTACAGGGTCAAGAAGGAATTCACCTTTGCGAAGAAGCAAATATCACTGACACTTGATGACAGCAGCAACACTGATGAAGTGAGAACTACTATACATGGTCAATAATGTTCAAATGCACCTTTTTTAATAGCCATGCATGTACGTACATAAAACATGCAACAGCTGTTAGGAAGATTATCTCCGATCTGACTTGAATGTTTTCACTAAAGGCAGCACAAGAGAAGAGCAGTACGTTGTTTAATTTGCATGTGTACAGTATTCAGCACTGGCTATTCTGTACAACAGTCCTCAACTTAAAGGTAGCTGTTAGTGTGAGAGAGCGAAAGGTGATACATCTGATGTTTCAGTCTTAATATTAAGAACTGTAACTACAAGAACCAGGGTACCAAGTTCATTTATCAGGAAATTTGCTTAAACAACGCCACTACACAAGTCTTGTTTGTAAGCACACACACACACACACACATAAGACCATATAACAAGACACAAAGGACCACATTTTTAGGCTTTGCATGGTCTTGGTCCAGAATGAGGATGTGTATGCAATCTATTGGAAACTAGAGCTCACCAAGACAGCTCATATCCAGTTGAAAAAAAATGAGTACAACTTATATACATAATAACTCATAAAAAGATATTGGAAATGTGGAAATCGTATTCAAATAGCAGTTTAAGCTATCTTGCATGATGTGCATCCATAACATCAGGAAAAAAAAATACATACATACTTACTTACAAGGTGAATCATAATTCACACAGTAGAGGCTAAGCACCCAGCCTCTTTATACCTGAACAACCCACTGGTGGCCAAACTGTGTGTCAGAGTGTCTCTGTCATAGACATTTTTCCTGTGCATATCATCCTCCACGTACCCTCCAGTTTCCATGATGTTCCGACAATGTTGCGTGAATAATTAATCACCCTGAAATATTAATTGCCTAATGAGGAGCTACAGTATGCATTTCAGTGTGTTTCGCTAATTAGAGTCAATTCAATAACCACAGCATGAATATATTATTATATTTTTAAACACATGATGTTGGCCTACCAAAATGTAGTAATTAAACTTAGAGAACAAATAAAACAAACAGCAATGATACGTAATATATCAAGCATTTTATTTTGAAAAGAAAAATGCAGTTACAATATAATCATTCTGATACATATTTTGGTCTTTTTATGTTTTAAAAAAAGTCACATTTATGAAGGAAATGAAAATCATATTTTTTGCTCCTTACAATAGCTACTCCATTCCATGGTATTCAAAGCAACTATATATTAATGGTTCAAAAAACACAGTGATTTCAGTTCACAGTTCACTGAAATAAAAACACAAAAATACTTAATTAGGAAATTACAAAACAAACATTACATTACATAATATGTAAAAAGTTAATGTATGCAAAGATGAAAGTAATAGATAGCAATATATAGCTGCGTTAGGTGTCGTCGAACACTTTTTTTTTTTTTTTTTAATTTGTGAATAGATCTGATAATCCCACCACTTTCACAATGCAGTTTGCGGAATTAGCTGATGTGCTAATTCGGTGCTGACACAAAAAATATGGACTGGGCTTCTCGTAGGTGTTTCAGAAAGGTGTTGTGCTCTTCAGGGTGTAATACAGCATTGTGTTCCTGCCCCAGTCAGGGTTGGTATTGTCATTTCCAAAACCCGGCCATTTTAAACTGAGCTAAAATGAACGCACAAGATGGCCGCCGCTTACACAGACACACACACACACACACACACACACACACACACACACACACACACACACACACAAACACAGAACGTTTTGTATGGCTGAGGCACCATAATAACAGCACCGTAAAGTGTGCTGACATACTGTGTTTAAACTAAGAGACGATGTGTTTCTGAATGGGCAGACCTTATGGATTCATTCAAATTCTCTTTAGAAATTACAATCAAAGGTTAATATTTTGGCACTTTTCCACAGGCACATTTAAACTCAATCTCATCTTGTTCTAATTTCAAAACATAGATTCCTAACCTGATTCCATCTGTAGTTCCAATCTGCAACTGAACAAAAAAAAAAAAACTCGAATGACGCCTCTGTGTTTGTGTATATGTGTACTGTATAAGGTATCAAATATATTTACAGGTAAAACAAGGAGACACCTAACACTGATGGTGATTAGCTGAAAAGTTTCTTATAAAGCAAAATTATCGCTACTCCAGGCAAACACTAACTTTAGCCTTGGAATAAATTTCAAGCAATGTTTGTAGGGATATTGAAATACTTCTACCAGCACTAGTTATTTAACAGTGACCTTTCCCTCCTTTCTTTTTCTGCTCAAGCTTTAGCTCCACATCCCACTGGAGTTCCTTGCTACTTTTCATTTCTGTGTGTGCGACTCACAAACCCTTGACAAACCAACATCGCGCGCAACTGCAAATCTATCTATTTTTGCAAACTGATTATTCCCCTACCTCCAAAGCTGCATAATTGGAAATGTTAACATAATCTCAGCGTGGGAAGAAAAAAGACAACACGTCTCATTTGAGTACAGTAGTACGCCTGACATTTGACTTTGAAATTGTGCTTCCTCACAGCATTAAGATCTCCACATTGTTTTCTGCTGATTTTAATGAGGCTCAACACATGCTTTGCAAAAATGGCCTTTAAGCTGTTGCATTTTAAACTCAAACCTCCAGTATTTTGTGTCAGATAATGCCACTTAACACATTACATTATTTTTGTTTGCAGCGCCAACTCTTGTACTATGGTTTACCCTTTATTAAATGAGACAACCAGAATGACAACAACAATTAGAACCGGCCCCCTCCCCTCCAGGAATATATATTGTATACATCCATCTTCAGTATACGACAAGTGGAATATCCCTGTCACCCCCTGTAATTAGGATTCTAAATCCTGTTATCTTGTGATGACACGACACAGTACAGATTGGATAAACACACATCACAATGGGTCCATAGCGACAACAGTCGCTGAATGACTGATTTGGTAAAAACAAAAAGAACCTAACCAACTTGTTTTATCCATCTCCTTAAATAAAGGAAAGTCTAAAAGACTTGTTATATCACAGTGTGCCTCGAGACAACTGTCTCTGATTTTCCCCATTGTGAAGACTGTCACCTCGTTGTACACTATAGTTACTGTATTAATTCAATTATATTAACGAGTTTTAGGCCACGATTTAATAAATAAGGCTCAATTGCACCACAATGGTTATAGCCATTGATGCTATAGTTTTGATTTCATTAAATCCTTAGTTTAATTATTTAAGACTATATTTGCAATATCTAAAATACTCAACAGCTTATTCTATAAATACGCACTGATAACATAATGCATCAAAAATATATATATAGATATTTCTTTCTTTTCAAATTGTGTAGCAGTAGTAAACCTATAATATCATTTTTGTTCACATTCATCCTTTCGATTCTTTTATTGCTATAAACAATACTTCACAATGCCAAGGAGACTATTAGGCAAACAAATACCCAGTTCATTTTGCAGAATAATGCATTGTATGTTTCTAACATCACCTTAGAGCAAATTATGAGTACTTAATGTCCACTTCAGTTTAATAATACAATTGAAATTCTGTGAAGTACACATCGCAGGTGGGACTTTGCAGTGGGAAGCCCCCAGTGAATATACCTATAGTCACATTTCTAATCACTATGCATAATAACAAAATAAGATCAAATTAATATCATTCAGTACAAGGAAATGATCTGATGTTGCGATTTTACCAGATGTAGCCTGATTCCTGAATACAAAAGTATAAATTAGGTATTAACCAGGTTTCTTCTGAAAATGTAGCAATTAAAAATTAAGTGTCGATTTTAGTTTTACAAAGTTGTGCATTAAATCCGACATAGCCCCTATTTTAGACTACTTTAAAACCTGACAGCCAGAACGCTTAAATATAAGATATATGTTGAGCCCAATTTCATAAAAAAAAAAAAAAAAAAAAAAAAAAACGTTTTTGCAGTGAAATTGCATTTTGAGAAAATATACCCTCTTACTTGTCCACCTGGGGATTGTGAGAAGTGTTACTTTATGCATGAATGTCTGTCTTATACATGTGGTCATCATTTGTTACAAAGGAACATGGAATGAATACGGGGAAATTAAATCCACATGAATTAATAACTCAGAGGAAATGCATAAGACATTCAGATGTTATTCAGTCGGAATGATTTAAAAGTGTTACCGAAAACACAAATCCACGCAGTAAACAGAGTGCATGAAGATGATACGTGACCCAAACCACAGTACTGCAAATATGGAGCAGGTGTCCTGGCTCAGGTAACAAGTGGAATGAATTGGTGGTACTGTATCTCACGACTACAGTATTTATCTTTCAAATGAAAAAAGTCAATCACTCTAAACCCTTTGCCCTGGTTTAAGAGTTCTAAGAATGCAACAACAACGACAACAAAAAGGCATACATTTTTTATTATTTTTTTATTATTATTTTAAGTTAATTTTAAAAATAAAGATGATAGATTTGTTGATAGTCATTTCATATATATATATTTTTTTTTTGTTTGTTTGTTTGAAAATGCTGCATGGTGGGTTTCGAGGTGAAGTAAGTGAACACATCTCTGTTCATTAACCACAGAAGAAATAGAGCAGGCCTATTATCATACAGGGGTCATGTGACAGCTGTAAACCCCCATAGTACATAGAACGATGGAAACGGAAAAGTAGTTACTACTAATTAGAATAACGTTATAGCAACATTCACAAGTACAAAACATATTACTACACAGTTCCAGGCGGGATATATTATCCCATATTAAGTTAATTAATATGAGTCGCTAAAAATTGTTGTGCTAATATCTAGTATAAATCATGGAATGTATCATGAACAGCAAGAGGGAGGGGTTATGAAGAGAGAAATTGCAAGAATGTAAACTCAAAACAAATCAATAAGAAACCGGAGCTACTGCATCAAAAACTACTTCTGATGCACCAACTCTGCAAACATTGCACAGTAAGAAACCTATGGTAATTAAATAATGCACGCCACGATACAGTAAGTCACCTTGCAGTAGCTATGCAATAATATGTTGTTTCACGTTAATGTTGCAGCTACTATGAACGGTTTGGAATTGGACTGAAAAGTATCAAGCAATACATACTGCAAAAGAAGCAGAGTGAAATTTCAGAAAAAGCATTCAACGGGTGCTCACAGCAAACCCAGTATTCAAAACATGAATACAGGATTGATAATAGCATAAAAAAAGAACTTTAACCTTTTAACACACCTGAGAAAATAAAACCACTGAACGTAAAACTCATCATCGTTTCAGGAAACTGTGGAAAGCGACCCCTCTCTCTCTCTCTCTCTCTCTCTCTCTCTCTCTCTCTCTCTCTCTCTCATTATTTACAGCAAACAGGACCACAAACTTGCTCCCGTTATCTCAACGCCTTTTAAAACAGCCTTGTTACACATTCACACCTCGTCTGTATCTTGTGTCTGAGTTAATATGCATACCAGTGGCACACTCTGACTATCTGAAACAATTTCACATTTGCCCTTCTAGTGTCTTTCCATGAGGCTAATTTTAATTACTTCATGCCTATCAGGTTCTGTAATCAGGGCCCAGAGAACACAATAAGTTGTCTGAATGCCTTGCATCCACGTGGTGCTGTTTTGTGAATGCTTGTAAGTGGCAGGCTGAATATTTGCTAAGATGGCTGAAAACGTTTACATAATTTGCTAAATAAACAATTACCGCATAGTAAATGAAACAGAAAACAAGCTGCATGTAAATGTGACAGAGGGTCAAGCTTTCCTAAACGGGGACAAATTTGATAACTGTATCAGAGACACAGAGTAAAAAGGAATAGAGCTTTGCTTTATCTAGATTTGTCTAACTCAAAAACGGAATAATATTCAATTACTCAACTAAAACAGCTTTTAACAGCGAAAACAAAAACATTTAAAAATACTTTTTAAAAAAATAAACCATGTGGGATTATAACGGGAAACAACATCCTTTGGTCTAATAGTACTCTATAGAAAGATACAGACAGAAGACCTTTAAAAAACAAACAAATGAGACAATGACAATGACTCTTTCACAATATGGCCCATGATTCAGCGACCCTTGTTGTGGGTCACTATAGGTCTCCTCACAGAGGAAAAAAAAGAAAGTTCTCATTAAATGTCTGATTGTCCACGGAAACGCCGTCTGTCCCCCATATGGGGACGGTCCCGGCTCACAAATACGACCACAACGTCATGACAACATCCTTTACTGGAAAGGAAATGCATATCAACCCAATGGACTGGTCAAAGGCTTATTTCCTCTTTCAGAATAAGTTGTGCTATTCCTGCTGTTGGATCTTGCCGGCTTCACCCCCCTGCATGCACTCGGTGCGGATCACTGGCAGCGGGTGAGCCTCAGTGTTGAACACCCAGTCATCCAGAGGGAGTAGGTCATCGTCAGAGAACAGCAGATACAGATACCTGGGTTGTGATAAAGAAACACAATTCCACAAAAGTTACTCCCCGGAGCCTCATAGCAGGTGCCACACTCAAAACAGCACCTGAGTACCACCGATATGAGGATCATTTAAATAACTGTGTGATTTCTTGCATTAAATTATGTTTCTTGTATTTGTGTATCATTAAAAAATCTACACCTCTATTTGTTTTTTTTAAAGTAATTTGCTTTAAATTACACACAGTAGTGTATTGGCAGAAAAAAACAACCAAAAGGAAACTCAAAGCGGCAGACTACAGACGTGCTCAAATTTGTTGGTACCCCTCAACAAAAAACGAAGAATGCACAATTTTCTCTGAAATAACTTGAAACTGACAAAAGTAATTGGCATCCACCATTGTTTATTCCATATTTAATAGAAATCAGACTTTGCTTTTGATTTTTTATTCAACATAATATTGTAAATAATAAAACAAATGAAAATGGCATGGACAAAAATGATGGGACCGCTAACCTAATATTTTGTTGCACAACCTTCAGAGGCAATCACTGCAATCAAACGTTTTCTGTAGCTCTCAATGAGACTTCTGCACCTGTTAACAGGTAGTTTGGCCCACTCTTCCTGAGCAAACTGCTCCAGCTGTCTCAGGTTTGATGGGTGCCTTCTCCAGACCTGAAGTTTCAGCTCTTTCAATAGATGTTCGATAGGATTCAGATCAGGACTCATAGAAGGCCACTTCAGAATAGTACAATGTTTTGTTCTTATCCATTCTTGGGTGCTTTTAGCTGTGTGTTTTGGGTCATTATCCTGTTGGAGGACCCATGACCTGCGACTGAGACAGAGCTTTCTGACACTGGGCAGTACGTTTCGCTCCAGAATGCCTTGATAGTCTTGAGATTTCATTGTGCCCTGCACAGATTCAAGGCACCCTGTGCCAGGCGCAGCAAAGCAGCCCCAAAACATAACCGAGCCTCCTCCATGTTTCACTGTAGGTATGGTGTTCTTTTCTTTGAAAGCTTCATTTTTTCGTCTGTGAACATAGAGCTGATGTGACTTGCCAAAAAGGCTGAATGACTGATTACAAGATTGGAGACATGTGTGATACTAATTAAAGAAACTAATTAGTTTGAAATATCACTATAATCCAAATGTGTCCAGGCCATTTTAGAATATCTTTGTAGAATAAGCAATAATTCATCTCTTTTCACAGCTTCTTTGCTTTATTCTATGACATACCAAAGGCATGCAAGTATACATGATAAAATAGCTTTTAATTTCATCACTTTTCAGGAGGAATGAAGTATTATTTCAATGAGCTGTAAGGGTACCAACAAATTTGAGCACGTCTGTACTTCAATAAAGTCAATAAAGGCTGATCTAGACTCGAGTACATAAATCTATGTCAGGCAACTAGAACTCAAGAGTAGCTCCTGAACGTAAGTCGAGCAACCTAAACACAGTACTTGAACCATTACAGTAAGACCCATTTAGAAAGACTGCACAATTCATAGCAACTTAATGGTGCAGTTCAATAGAGAATCCTTTTGCTATTTTGTGACTTGTTTTTAGCACAAAGTCTCGGCACGCGATCGTTAGCTTGTGGTCGAAGTGATGATCCAGAGCATTTGCTGTATTGTTATTGTTGTCAATTAATGTGATGTTTATTAAAGTCAATAAAAAAATGTCTGTAAATCCATTAAATTTCACACAGAATAATCATTCTGCCGGTCAAGTTTCATTATTCACTTCTGAAATTTTTTTGGAGTAACCATTTACCCATAATCCTAGAGTTCTGTTTACCACATTCTTTCATAGTTTAGCCATCTGGGAGCTCTGTTTGATCAGACCATCAAGCCAACTGCCCAGGTTGTTTGTATTGACCTCAGGTAAATAGCTTCTCTGCCCTCTCTTAACACAAGTCTAGCATCTGCTAATACCCACAGTGGCTAGAAGTTATGAATGACATCTACGAACTCGATTATAGGTTATACCTCAGAAGTACAGTCATTTCTTACTACACATACGTACATTACAACACAGGTGAGTACACATTTGACTAGATAAAGCCTGTTTTTTCCTTGCTGAACATTGTTTAAATCTAACATACCATGACCTAACTGAATATATTAGATTTCATTGCACTTTAGGCCATAACCTTTTTGTCACAAGGTCATTGCTAGCTTGTGAAATAAATCCAATATTTTCAGCTGGGTCTTGGCAAATTCCCAATATGCACTAGATATACAGCAGTATAACATAACCCTCGTGTTTGTGGTGCTTGTGGGTGGTACTGTAGATTTCTTGCCTTATTGCCTATACAACTTGGTATCCCTGGATATATACATAAATTACTTTAATAAGTAAGCTGACAGGAGCACCCTGAGATATTCAGAGGTGCCAATAACATACACGGCCACTTGGCTCTGAAGCCAGCGATTGAATTGCTAGAAATTAAAAACAGCAATACTGAGGGGTTGCCCTGAGGAAGATTTAAACTATCGAAATGTATTGCAAGGCTCAGCCGTTCTTAAACCACCTGTGTGTTGGATGCTTTTCTCTTTGAGGTCTATTAATCATGACATTAAGTTAAAGAATAGGTGGCTCAAACCGCTTGACTCTGAAGGTTTAAAGAAAATTTACTTGCATAAAAGAAGCTCAGCCTGGAACAAGACCAGTTACCAAAATAACAGACTCCTAATATTCAATAAAAACAAAACAGAACTCGACACCAACATCTAACACTTAGATTCAATCATAATACAAGAGGTGCTATTCAATTAACAGTACAGCCATAGGACCACAGCACTGATTAGCAAAAGAAACAATTAGACAAGCGTTTTCTCTTGGACAAAACATCTGCCTAATTTCATTTTTTTAAAGTACTAAAGCGTATCTTTTGATTGAGGGCTAAAGTTAATTATTACGGGAACAACAGAAACAGCTTTTAAGAAGTAACACCCAGTAATAAGAGAACATTATGACCTGTGGGAAGTAGCAGTAACATGTTTAACATGTAGAGTCTAAACATAATCTTAAAGTCTCCCTTCCATCCTGACACAAATTAATTTCAGACCTATTGATTCGATAAGTAATAACCCTCATTTATTGACAGAGAAAATCCAATACACTATACAGATTACAATACCTTCCTAGCATATAACATAGGTACTAATGGGATCTAAACGAATGTGTAGACATGTTTTTAAACATGCAAGACAGAAAGGAAAGAAAATCGGATGTGTTCGTACAAGTCATGATGCGGAAAGAATGTGTTTATAATTAGATGCGGTCTCGTCAGCCTCCTGAAAAGCTTTTAAAAAATGTATTGATTCAAAATGTGCATTATGGTGCATACTGCATTATGGATTTGTATTTGATGCAGGACTAGCACATGCTGTTAATATAATACAAAATATGCTAAATATGTGACACGTTTTTCTGGCTGTATAGACAGTGTAGGACTGGTGTTCGGTGGGTTTATACTTACTTCAATGTTTCTGCTAAAAAGAAGCTCTGTTGCATGTTGTCAGGACTTGGTGATGTTGTGTACACATCTCTTATTCCAGTGAAGCCTTTATCAACACGGCAGTACTTCTCCAACGCCTGGAGAAAGAAAGAAATAATATGTGTTTGTTGCATGCAAGTTGTGCTGTTTCAGTAACCCCATCTGTTTAATATGCAAGTGGCACAGTTAATAACTACATTTTTTCAACGCTGTACTGCCAAGTCAAACTACACACTTGATCACTTCATCCTGTTCCGGCAATGCAATGCTACCAAACTGTGACTAACAGTACAAGATATATTGGGTTGCAAATGTCCAAATAATTAATAAAAGATGCAAACAGTTGCCATGCCTATACATGAAATCATAAGAAAGCAGATCAATTCAGCTGTAAGAAGTAATTGCTTATTAGAAGCCTAGGCTGAGATTGGGGGGAGAGATTATGAGTGCTTGCTCCCTACTTCGATCGCTACCCCCTTATTTAAACCTCACCTGGCTGTTGCAACCCTATCCTCCTCCTCCCAATCGCCACTTTGCTGCAGGCAGTCCCCTTGATTGGGGGGGAAGTGCATGGCTTTGTCACGGTCCATCCTGCTGATCTGGCATTGCCAGATCAGTTCATCTTTCAGAGGGCAGTGGCTTCCTTCTCCCCTTGCGAGGCAGGACCAGCGGCCAGATAATCAATAATCACTACCATCACCCATACTCAAAAGCAGTAGTCATGATCCCGACATTGAATTATAAATGAAGGAACACATTTTCTTTACCTGTATGGCTTCCCAGCCCCACTCCCTGTACTTGGGGTCATGGGTTAGTCTCCACATGTACATGTAGCTCTCCACAACCTCAGGCCTCAGGATGTAGTATCTGTCGCTCATTCTCGTAGCTGTGGCTTCCACACCACTATCAAAACGGAATGCTTCTGGGCCCAGTTTGGTAGCTGAGAAAACAAACAAAACAAAACGAAGAAAGATTATTTATTTAAGGCTGAAAAAACAACCTGATTAATGACTAATAACAATAAGCATTGGGATAACAAATTAATTTGTAACTAAGAGAAATTACTTGGTCTTACATTTTCATATATAAATGATGCACACATTATGGTAAATGTGTACTTTTTAATGGTAACTAAATTTCCTAAATGTAAACAAACACACTATTTCTTCTCAAATCCATTTTCACATGATAAAGGAACATGTGTTTCAACCTATATGGTCAAGCCAATAAAAAGTAATTGTCCAAACCAATTGAAGTAAGTGTTTATCTGCAGGAAAGGGAAATTGGGGTAACGTACACGTATTGTATATTATAGACTGCTCAGGATCTTTCCACCAATCAGAGTGCACGGTTCGCCTACTGTATTCCACGACGCATCATGGAGACTCCCTATTCATGACATCAACCATGCAACTTTCAGTTTTTACCGTGAAGTATTCTCCATATTCAACTGCAAAGTGTATTCAAAGCGGTGACATCACAATCATACTATAGGTTGTCAAACTTTTTTTGGCTTGTTCAGCAACCATGCGGCAAAGCAAAATTGATTAAAGAAAAAAAAAACAACAACAAAAGAAAAACCTGAGGATCTAATGAACTTTTCATGTCGGGTTGATTTGGAATAAATTTGAGATTTTTGTACTGCGTTTTAATTCTTTAATGAATAGGATAACGCAAAGGCAGAACACTGCGTGCATGAGATGAACAGGTCCATGTAATTCTACTTGTATTCACAATCTCATCTCATTAACTTACTCCAACAGTTTATCATTCATTTTGATTGTCCTTTTGCTATAACGAACCCCTCGATATAACGAACAAAAGGCTTGCACCCCAACAGGTTCATTAAAGCGAGGGCATGCTGTATTTATAGGACTGGAAACAGCTGTGTATGGGTTATATCAGCACTCCCAGCTCGTTAACTTCTACATGAGTCGATATTACCCACATACACAGACGCTCGCTGTCCTGTAACAATTCATCATGTACATCTCAGCTCAAATGATATTGATTCAGAATTGCTTTGTTTACAGCATGAATGTATACTTTGTCAAAATGCTTCCCTGCCTTAACATTACAATTTGAGAAGAGCTGGAGTGAGAGAATGTCCTTTAGATCCTGTCAGATCCACAGTTTCTAACATGTGTGATTCAGTGCCAGCGGTAATTTGAAAAGACTTAGGATCCCAGGGAATGCAATGATTATTTTTGGCATCCATCCCCACCTCAATATGCTATTTTGGACTTTGGGAATACATGACTTTTATGTGTTTATATTTTTTTTTTTGGGGGGGGGGGGGGGTTGTGCCTCACTGGTGGATATCTGTCTCAGGAACCGAATAATTGGTCCTCCTTTGAAGTCTGATCAATAGGTTTGTTCAGCATGTCAGTGTTAATAGACTGTTGAATCAACAAACCGTAGCATCACACAAGTATGGATTTTGCTATTGCTGCTGTTGCTGATTGTAGAAACTGCATTCAAAATGTCCTCAGGGTTATTTCGACTAGAATCTTTAGGAAGGTCTGCTTTTAACAACATTTCTGCATCATAGCATGTGAGTACAGTGGGAATACACAACAGCAATATATATGTATATATATATATATATATATATATATATATATAGCTTCTCTTCTGTTCCAGTTGCCTTTAATAAACATGTTACGTTGGCTGTCCTTACCATCAGAAAAACAAAACAGCAATTTGTATATAAGTGTGCGCTGTGTTGAGACTGCACTTAAGATAGTTTGTAGTTTTATTTTTTGTGCAGAAAAAACAACACTGATGTCGGTATAAGATTGCAGCAGGGTATAAGATTGGTCAAATCGGCCCGTTTTCTTTTTACAGACCCTTATAAACGTTTCTCATGATAAAAGCATAGCAAAGTGTAATAGTGAAAGCACGGTAAAGCACAGGAAAGCATTGTAAAGAATAGCAAGGTATGGTAAAGCATATTAAAAAACATGGCAAACGGGGTAAACTAGTACAGCCATGGGAAAATCATGGCAAAACTGCAACAACACCATGGTAAACTTTTACAAGGGGAGGCTTTTGAGAAACATTTGCTTGTGAAGAGTCAGTGGAAGATTACAGAAGCTGCAGTGGTGAAAATGAATCAAATAATGGTGTTAATACTGCTTTCCCATCCTTGGCAAGCTGACACCAGCTCTAGATTCTGCTTGCTTTTTGATCACTTCCCCTGGGTCAGCTGCACAAGCTCTTTTGTTAGTCATGCCAGGTCCCTCTTATTCTATAATTTAGTACTGTGATGGTTCCTTTAGGTCTGGAAAACCTGTACTACACAATGAGCGCGGCATATAAGAAGACACGGATGTCAAAGAATGTACAAAGCAATATACAATTTGTATATTAACTACAATTTGCATGGAGTATCATGTATGTTTCACAGTGATTTCCACACTAGGCAAAGCTGGCTAGGGACAGCTTACATAGCTGCCATTTCTTTTGTAACACTGTGTATACATGCTTATTAGGCAGCCTACATACAGTAAAGGAGTTACCAAGGTTTTGAATCTATAATGTGGCATTGAATCTAAACGCTGGATGAAGTTTCTGTCATCATTCTATCAATAGCATTGCATGTGAAATATTTGGAGTTAATGTAAAAAAAAATATAAAGGATCAAAAGCTTCTCAACACAATAAAACAGGGACCAGTAACAATGTTAATAAAGCAATTAAGAATGTGTTTTAAAGCATTGGTTAGCCATCCTTCAACTTCTTAATCCCTGAAAAATGCCAACGTTATTTTAGAAGGCTGGTAGGACTTCTACTCCAGTCTTTACTCTTATGTACTTGCAGTATACTTGTATGTATGTTGTGCACTCTACGACACTGTGCTGTGTTCAGAAACATGCTTATGAATTACTGTTTGTACAGTTGTAGTGCTACCCAGAGTGTACTTATAGACAAGACAATGCATCTCAGTGTTTTCTTCCCTAGTGTATCACAGCAGAACAATATATATGTTCTCCTACCTGTGCGTGCATAAGACTCATGGCATGTGTGAGTAATCTCGGCTGCCAGGTCCATGTGGTGTTTTCGTTGCTCCGGTTCTCCATCATCGGCTCCAATCCCGATCATTCCCCCCGAGAAGCATGCCAGATGACCCATCTTGTGATCCAGTACCCCACCTCTCCACTCCGCAATGTATGTGAGCCCCCCGGGAGACTTCTGCACCAGATTGGTTTCTATAGCCTGCGATATTAAACAAGTCTTTAGCGAAAGCTTTACAGTTTGTTTCTGGCTTTTCCTTTACCCACTAGTACTGAGATATGAAAGTGGAAATAAGATAACCTTCTAAATACTCGGGGGTTTGGAACATCGCACACAGTATTTTTTTTTTTTGGCAGTGCTTGATAAGTGCTCTGCTTCATTAAAATGCAACATGTCTAATCAAAGGCTATCTTTAAGAATGCCAAAAAGAAACATCCCCAATTAACTATCTAAAATCCAATACAGATGCAATCCATCGTTTTGTATGCTTTGGCTTGTGTGTAACAGTCAGTGTGTCTCGTTGTGTTTAATCTTTTTTTTTTTTCTTAGCTCAATAACTAAATAATTATGCATAACTACTCTAAAAAGACAGGGCCTCATTTACAAATCACGAAGAAAAAAAGAAAGTCAATTTTGACTAATTAAAGAAACTGGAACTGCAGTTCAAATGCAGTCCAACACTACTGTCCATACACATTTACTACACTTTCTCGGCTATAGAGAAAGTCAAGCTGACAGATGTTTTGGCTAGTGCCTTCACCAGTGTAATTACTGATATGGTTGTATTCCTCTATCCCTGTTACACTGATGATGGCACAAGCAAAACAAGCCTTGTTTACCTGCCTTTGTTTTTTTCATTAGAATTTAGGGTTGAGTGTTATGAAGTTATGGATGCACTTTCACTGAGCCCGTTTTTCATTTACTTTAAGTTCAAGTAAGTCAGGGACTCCTGGGATTTGAAGCTAGGAAATCCTAGCTCTGATTCCTCAGCTCTTAGTACTTGGGCAGACCACCCCAATGCAGTGACCCATTCATCTTATTATTTTTTTATTACATTTTTTATTTACCTCCAAAGCATCATAATACATCTTCTTGGCTTGTTCATCTCTCTTGTCTGACATCAGATAGGATTTGATCAAATACTCATAGAAACTGTCCCCTAGTCCCCCTATGGAGACATGGTCTAGAAGAGAAAAGAAGGGTTTCTTTAGTCTTGATTTGATGATCCTAAAATACAGGTATTTAAGGTACAAAAATCTACACAGCAGAAACCTGGCCCTGAAATATACTACTAAAGCAGTTTTTTACAAACGTATTTATTCAAATGTATTCGTACACAGGTGTACTTGGCAGCAGAATATATATACTCACACAACACAGACACAACGACAGATATAAGTATACCCAGCAATAATAACTCAGATCAGGGATATGCAAAAACAAGGACCTAGATCTACTCACGTTGAACCCAGTTTCCGGTCACAGGACTCAGGAAGTTGGGGTACAGTCCATGAGGCTTTTCAATTTTGTTTAGGACGTTGCGGATATTCATCACCTGCACGGACACACAGATAGTCAGCAGCCATCTACTCTAGAGAAGTAGCAACTCCCAAAAACAGCAGCACACATCTCAGCCAATTAGCTAAGCAACGAGGAACATGCTTCTTCAAATAGGAAGCATGCTTGTAAGCAACACTCTCACCATTGAATATTGAGTAATTCATTTGTTCCAGATGTTAGTGTTGCCTTTTAAAAAAAAAATCACTAAAAAAACTTTCAACAGGAGGTGCAAACCAACCATGATGAACGGTTCCTGAAGTTCTGCAAATAATGGGTGTCATTTTAATCCTAGTACCTGTCAATGTTTCAGAAAACCCATGACATCCAATTGGTTATATTATATGCCGTTGAATATATGTATTAACAAACAGAGAAAATCAACACCTAAAGTCTCATAAACTATATGCAAAGCTGCCTCCCATGTTGACCTGTGTCATAATAACAAGAATGTATAAAAAAAAGGGTTTAGCCATTTAACACTGCATACCTGTATGTGAAATAGTAAAGATAAGTCCACTTAAAAAAGCAGACCAATAAACTGTATTAATCTAATCTAATTTGAATGTATTCTACAGTATGAGAAACTATTCTAGCTATTTTCGTCAGCTACTTTACTAGAAGAGAAAAGATAGCGCCACTTGCTCAGTTTACTAATCTAACATAGCGAAGCATCATCATGGAAGGCTAGTTCTGTTGTTGCACAATAATCACGATGGCCATACTGTACCTTCTCACTGTATGTTGGGTTTCCAGTTACTTCAGTAAGGTGAACAAACTCAAGGTGCAAAGTGCCAAATTCAGCCAAAATACTACTTCCTGCAGAGGCCCATCCCCAACTCCAACTTGTGCCGCTAAAATAACAAAAAAACGTTAAAGTCTGATTAACTTACAGGGTAGAGCTCAGGAGGGAACTGTGACATAGGCTCAAAGATATCTTATTTGTGGTCTGTTTTAAGAGGTGTTTTTTATTTAGTGTGCCACATTATTTTACCCCCAGCCATTTATGTTCCCTCACCACACAACGGCTCAGGGTCAGTAGGCGTCCAAGGAGCCTACTATCAAGCCAACTGGGTCTTTACATCCAAGAGCTCTGCAGTGGATGTCTGATGTTTACCAGCCCCCTAGAACCAGCCCTGTATGTGTCTGTAGGAGAAACAGTCCCTGTCGGTTTTTCTTTCCTAACTTATTAAATTGCCAGCAGAGATCGGCAACTACGCATGCCAGTACAATCACCGGTGCTCAGCTGACTGCATGACCCTGCACACCATGCAGTAGAGTCTTTACCAGGTGAGCCACTTGATGTGAGTTACAGGTATGTGTGCTATTTATAGGGCTTTTTGTTTTCAGTTTTTATTTTTGATTACGTGATGTCCCTTTCCAAGAGTTTAATTTCTGTTCAATTAAACTCTTGGAAAAGTGTTGCTTGTGAAACAAGTTCACTTTAGTTTTTTCTCAAGTAACTTGAATGAGACTATGATTCTGTTTCATTGATAATGTAAAAAATTCAAACTGAACGCAAACAGCGAGTGAAGTTAAATTAATTTAATTAAATCGCAATTAAGAGGAAACTATTATTTGCAAAACAGGTTATAACATGTTTGCAAGGAGTCATTAAGATTTTAAATCTGGGTAAAGCAATTTAACTGAACTCGCTTTTTGTGTTTGGTTTGAATTAAAAAAAGGAGCTGCCTTTTTTTTATATATTATCAATGAAACAGAATCATCGTCTCATTCAAGTTATGGAAGAAAAAACAAAAGGGATCTTGTTACACAATCGACGCGTTTCCAGGAGTTTCATTCAAAATGGAGTCGGCTCAATATAACTTTAAATTAAAGGGACATCACGTGACCAAAAAAAACCCCCCAAAGAGCCCTAGCTATTTATTAATAAAATCCAATCAAATAATAATGCAAAAATAGGGTCCCTTTAAATACAGACAAAACCAAATTAGGAAATATCACCTCTCCGAGGCCAGTCTAACTTCTCATTTAGAGCTGGTAATAACAAAATGCTAGTTAACCTTTTTACAGCAAGCATCGAACACACAAAGAATTAGACTGATGCAGTGCTACAATGTATTATAGCCTCAGATTTGATTACGTGTACCATCTATATAACGGCAAGCACGTTCTGACTTAGAAAAACCGTCAGATATCTACATGTTCATTTTAGAAAATGAACATGAGTTTAATATAATACATGACAGTATCCTAAACATAATAAAACATGAGATAGCAACGTGACAGTTTGGCCATACAGTACAGCCGTGCACCAAATACGTTTCTCTTTGAAAAAATCAGAACACACGCCGTGTGCAATTTGACACATTACATTTAGATTAAAGAGAAAATAACAAGTAGATGCCAGTTAAAAATACTCCAAAAAATTACAAAGTAGCCTCCTCAAATGAGGGCAATGGCACTTCATGGGTAGTCATTTTCTGTACCTAGTCTGGCAGTAGTCAACACTCATCACTAAGTCTCACTATAATCAGCTCTGTGTGAGTTAATGAGATGCAGCTACAGCTGTCAAGAAGAGCTCACAGTCTAATTGAATGCAGGTGGGTGGAGGGGGCGGCACAGTTACTAGGGCTTCCTCCGAAAGATCAAACTAAAATAAGCAATTTCCTGAGTTATGTCTAAGGCAGCTTCATGGATCGATGGAGCAATTAATTAAAGCGCAGGTAGATAATAGATTTTGATTAGGTGTTATTGGCAAGTAAGTGTTGTTTTTCAGGACTCGAATGTGAAACACGCTAATGGCAAGTCCGTCCCTGATGGTAATTCCAGCAGTGAGCAGCACTGGTGTATGCTGGTACAGTAGGAGCCGGTGGTTTGCAGGTTTTCAGCTGGCCGTGCTGCTGTAGGTGAAAAGGCTGGTTGAGACACAGCAGATACAAACAATAGGCCTCTTAAAAAACAATTGTTTGTCTTCTACACTCCTGTGAATATTTATAACTGCTGGGTACCAGTAAGAGGCCCGTAAACGTTTGTTCTAATTCCCAAGTCTTACTATAATTTTAAGGTGTTTCATCACACCTTGATTTATTTGAAGAAACATCACACCTGGTTCACATTTGCTCTGATTGGCTGACATTTTTGCAGTGGAACTGCAAATAACAAAATGTTGCCTATTGGTCACAGTTCTCTCTATAAACCAGTCAGTAGGGACTACCATGACCTGTAAAAGCCATCTCAAAAACAGATTTTTCAAACTTGGACATACTTCATGTCATAAATATAACAAACGCTTTGCTCATCAAATCAATTGAATCCGACTTCAATCCAATTTATTTGACAATGGAAACAGCATCTGGATCCAGTTTCTTGCAGTGAAAGAAACACATTACAATATCCGTCAGTCTGGCACTGCCACTAACTCACCTGCCAAGGTTAATGACACCGCGAGGGATACCGGTGGGTGTGTTAAACACAGGCAGCAGTTTTTCTCCCAGTTCAATTGCTTTTTTCTTGAATACCTGAAAAAGGACAGAAAATATGAGGTTTGATTTTAATAGTAATTTCCAAATCGAAATGCTCAAATTCACATGCAAAAAGGGGGGGGGGGGGGGGGAAGCAAAGTGATTGTGCTTTGATACAAGGAAACAAGTTGTTTCCTACTTTATTATGTAAGCATTAACACACAACAGGGTATCGGTTCCTATGAGATATACAGACGCCTGCAACCACCCGTGCCCTGGAGTGTGTCGTTGCACTTAGAAATATATATATATATTAAATACAAGAAACAGTAGTAAGCAGACACTATATGTTTGATTCTTGCGATCAGATTGCTGGAATTTCAAAGCCATTTTTTATTTTTATTATTATTTATTTCTTAGCAGACGCCCTTATCCAGGGCGACTTACAATTGTTACAAGATATCACATTATTTTTTTACACATAATTTTTTTTACATACAATTACCTATTTATACAGTTGGGTTTTTACTGGAGCAATTCAGGTAACGTACCTTGCAGCAGTGTCCCCCACTGGGGATTGAACCCACAACCCTCCGGTCAGGAGTCCAGAGCCCTAACCACTACTCCACACTGCTGCTCCGATCTTTCGGAGGAGCCCTAGTAACTGTTCCGCCCCCTCCACCCACCTGCATTCAATTAGACTGTGAGCTCTTCCTGACAGCTGTAGCTGCATCTCATTAACTCACACAGAGCTGATTATAGTGAGATTTAGTGATGAGTGTTGACTACTGCCAGACTAGGTACAGAAAATGACTACCCATGAAGTGCCATTGCCCTCATTTGAGGAGGCTACTTTGTAATTTTTTAGAGTATTTTTAACTGGCATCTACTTGTTGTTTTCTCTTTAATCTAAATGTAATGTGTCAAATTGCACACAGCGTGTGTTCTGATTTTTTCAAAGAGAAACGTATTTGGTGCTTAATGGGTTAACATTGCTGGCACGGCTGTACTGTATGGCCAAACTGTCACGTTGCTATCTCATGTTTTATTTATGTTTAGGATACTGTCATGCATTATATTAAACTCATGTTCATTTTCTAAAATGAACATGTAGATATCTGACGGTCTTTCTAAGTCAGAACGTGCTTGCCGTTATATTGTTTGTACACGTAATCAAATTAAAGAATGCATTCCTGAACGCTTTTCAAATTTCAGTATATTCACTCTCAAAGCTTAAAGCTGTAGTCCTGCATGTTCAGTTTTACACTCAAATATAATTCACTGGGTTCTCTTTGCTATCTTCCATAGATAAGCCACTCTACTTCAATAAAGACAGACCTTGTTGACAATCCGGTTCATCTACTTTCTCCAAAGGTTGCCATTGTGCTGTTCAGTCATGTGTTCGCTCAGAAAGTGATACGGTAACGGTTATAAAGCTCATATTTTCATAATGGGTGATTTTCATAATGGGTAACAACCTTAAAATTAAAAATTGGACCATTTCAAAACATTTTTAATCTTAATGAACTGGATAGGTCTGATTTAAGAAATAAAAATGTATTGTTTACAAAGTATATTCATGATGGTTTAGATGTGTAGTTAATAAGATTTTAGACTTGACACTTATATTGACTAATCAGGAACCCTGAATTATTACAAGGATAGGTGTAATATATCAAAAGGCCTATATGATGTGTGCTGAGCTGCAGATGATTGAAAATGACTATAAAAAATACAAGACACTCACCAGAGTTAGAAATGGCAATTGAATTAAATTATATGGGTTCTAGTCGCTTAACACCACATTTTACAGTCTCCCTTGTCCAAAGCCCTCAATAAACTGAATACCAGAATTGACTGTGTTTCTAATTTATAAAGCTACAAAAGGAATCAATACCTGGGCTTTAGCCGATATAAAATATCTACAATGACCTTCAGGCAGATTAATATATTTAGGAATGATAAGACCCCCTCAGCAAATCTTAGCTAGAAACAGTTTCATTAATAAAGTGTGTTTGTGCTTTCAGAACTATTATTGTCTTCAAGGCAATCAAAACCTAGTAGAGCCATTCTATTAAAATGGAACATCACCACTAACATCTAAGTTGTCATTAGCCTGATATTGATGACTTACACCAGTGTAACAAACATACCACTTTCATGGAATGATCCAGCAGGCCTTTGCCAATTATTCAGATTTGCTAACTCCCTTTAAACTGGTTGTTCTTAATTAAGAATGAAAAGGAACCTGTGCTAATTACTCATGCACAAAGACTCAAAATGCAGTCATTATAGCAAAAACCATTAAACCCTCACACACAAAAAAAATACCCTGATCGAGCTAAACACTCCAGCATGCTAATTGGACTGCGTTTGAATGTGTAGAATGGAAACAGTGAGATTAAAAATCACACCCACTAACCAATTCATACAATTTTTCTTTTATTTTTATTGTACAACCCTAGTTGAAGTTTTATTTCTTATTTCTTTTCCAGTACTTCTTTTCTATCTTCTGGTACTTCACAGAGTTAGCAGTTATGGGCCACAATTTTGATGTGTTCGGTTTGCACACATTTTGTCAGTCGTCCATGGGGTAAAATATTTTGATTCTGCTCAAAACTGTAAACGGGGCTATGACAAGATGAGGATGATGATTAATGGGATAAGTACAGTTAAATGCTTTGGGTCTTACGGCATGCATGATTTTAATCCAAGTCCTGAATACTTTTCAACAGCTGTTGAAATGCTTGGACTTTTATTAAAAAGTTATAAAATAAAACACGCATAAATGATTATAACAGTACTTTAACAGGAATTAGTGTGAAACTTTCACACAGAATTATACTCCTTGTCTGCTTTGGAAAAGACAATGAACACCCCCAGAGTGAAAATACAATTATAAAAATGGATGCTTTCAGCGATGCATCATATTTGAACATTTATTCGATGTCGACAAGATACTGATATTCAAAAAAGAATACAAATTAAATGACGACCGTCTAGGTCTGCACTTGGTAAGTTTTGCAATTTCTTTTTATTTTTAATGTCATTTTTTTTCTGTAAATCTTGTTTAGGGAAAAGGAACGAATTTAGATTTCAAACTTAGTTAATTGTACACAGAAAGATAAACGTTATGTTATTATTATTATTGTTTTGCGCAAGTTTTACATCTTGTTCATTGTTCACAGATCACGTGCAAAAGCACCTCCTCTGGCCACAAAAGATTTACCAACTTCTCTTGAAGAAAACCAGTCCATGTCTGGGAGATTCCTGGACATCCTCTGCTTTTGACCAGCTCTGAGGACCCCCTGTTTTTTAGTCCCGTGCAAACAGTACTTAAGATGTAACTGTTTCTCCTTAGGAGTAACTTGTCACAGGTCTCAAATATCACAGTTACCGCTATCTTAACTAATGCATTCTTCTTGAATATAAATCACTTTATATATTATTTTCCGTTTCAATCATCACCTCCTGGTGACTTTTTAAATAGTTTAACCCCTGTGGCCTCAAAATGTCTCTCAATCTTCTCTCCTAATACAGAGTGTAACCAAGTATATGCCTTTTCTACTCTATTTTTATTCTGTAAAATAAGCTTTTTTTACAGGGCAAAGCATAGCATGGTTAAGATCACATACGTGATGTGGCCACGCAAACATTGGAGTTAAAAATTCAGGTTCCCCTGTGCCGACGAGGAAATCAATCAGAATAAGTCCTTCAGTGAAGCTTTGAGTACAAAATTTTTTTTTTTTTTTTTTTTTTTTAAAGAAATACAATGCAGACATGATGCTATAACAAGTACTAAGCAGTAACCTCGCCTTCTGAGTAGGATTTTCAATCTGATATTAATGAATATTTTAGTGGCAGTACATTCTCCTTGGCTCAGCAAGGTAATTCAATTATTGCTCAGCAGCTGCAGTTAGAAGAAAAGTGTTTTATATTTAATGATTTAATAGCCTACGTGGGATTCTGTTAGCGAGGCTTAGTGGCAACATTTCTTTAAAAATACACCACGCAAAGCTTATTGGATTATATGACACTGAAAAGGGAAGAAATCAGGGAATTACTGGCAGAGCAGAAGGGGTTTCTAATAGTACCACTTGGAAGGCATTGCAAACTGGCTGCCATATGGTTCTCGACAATGACTAATCTGTAATTACAAGCAAAATGTAATACTGTATATTAGGGTTTTGGCCATTGAACAAGCAATGTAAGTCAAAGGTCATGGATTGTTCAGTATTGTGGCAGGTTATGTTGGGCAATTTTAAAGGACATGTCTACATTTGCAGTGGGTTTCTGCAGATACAAGAATACCTCTTGAATTTGATAATATGCACGTTGACGCCATTGTGATATTTTCATCCATCGGTCCTGGATCACTATAAACAGCTACCTTGATTTAACATCACAAACTGCAGTAAACACTGCGTAAACTTAGACATTATAATGATTGTGCTGAAATCACTAAGATGGGCCAATATCTAGGAACCAACTGGAGCAATGAAAAAGTAAAACTGACATTCAGAAACTCCACGTTGCTAACTCAGTGCTCCCAAATACGAATAAGTCCATAATGTACTAAAAAACAAACTGTTCCTCTAACAACTAAGCGAATTAGTGGACAGGGACTTCTGTTTTATTTACTCTGCAAACATTACCGCGGTTTAATGACTAATCTGATTCCTAGCTGGATGATTTATATAAGACACACATAATATATAAAAATGCTTGCTTTTAATAAAAGAAATTCAGCACAATACAGTTTGTATTGTATTACACAGGAGGCAGTCACAGTAAGTACCTTATTCAGAACACTTAAATATAAATAAACTCCCTTGAATTCAAACACCAATACCTTGTTCCATGGCAACAAGACAGTTGTAGGTGTGTTGCTATACTTTAGAAAGGAATGTGTTGGCTAATGATTACCTTGTAGAATATTTGGTTTCAAACACACTACACTCTCTGTCAGAATCAGACAGTCAATCCCAAAGTCGACCTATTCATCAAGACCTTTCCCATTTTGTATTTTGTTACCAGGACATATGGTAATGTACTGTATATGCCATTAAAAAGAAAAGCTGCGAGAGGCACAGAGAGGAGTACAGAACAGGTAAAGGTTATTACATTGACACTGACGGTGGCCTGTATCACGTTTATCTGTTTAATCACGTTGAGTTTCAAAATCAACACATAACAGCAGCCGGTCACAGCGGCGAGTTAAACAGTGCTCACAGTTATGTTAATAGCATGTTAATGCTGCGTGGAAAGTGACTGTATGGCAGTTATATAATTCTGAGCGAAAATTGTAATGAAACTAAGAGGAGGATTGTGTTTTTTGTGAGATCTGCACATACTGTGAGAGAAATTTGGAAGGGAAAATGATTTAATGATGCACTGGAGAGTTAATCACAGCTGAAGGTGGTGAAAGTAGAGCCTCGTCTAACATTACAGATAAGGTGTTGATAAAAAGTGTGACTGAGGCAAGGTACATTGAATCAATAACAGGACTCATGAACTTGATGAAAAGATTATTTATGGTACGATTAGCACACCTTTTGCACACGTTTGTCTGTCACATCTCACGACCCTGATAACTGCCTAGATTTTATCATACGCTCCTAGACTGCTTTAGAATTTTCAGATTATTTAATATTGGCTTTGAGCCCATTTCAATTACATCCCCTTCAGTCACTGCATGCATAATTGTACCACATTAAGTTTCCTACCCATCCATGTTATAATGCATACTGTATATGTTTGTTTTTTTCAAAGTTTTGGCTGGGTGACTTCTCAAACTTAAATATAAATATAGGCACTGTGTGATAACTATGTGATTATGAGGACCTTCTGTACCGTATGTGCATGCACTGGTTTTATCATGTAATCTTTAATGCACCTTTACTCAAACGAATGCATGGAAACCCAAAAAATGCTGTGTAATTCTTATCAAGAAATAGGGGGGTGGAAAGCACAGCTAGGCAATTCACTTGCACCTCTGGAGGCCTGGGTTTGACTACAGCTCAGGTCACAAGGGAAATCAGTTTGTTGGTTTCAAATTAGCCATTCCCGATAGATAGTGTCGGGGAGCAGCTGTTGTTTAAATCAAGATAAGCAACAAGCGTGGGACAGAGGGAAATGAAAGAAATGCAAGTTGGGCAAGTCCTGAATATTTTAAACAGGTAGAAACAGGAACAGTCAGATGACACCCAACTAGATTGCACTACGCATCAATAATTAAAGTCAATGGCCTAGTGATTAACAGGCCCACATTTCTAATTAAAGTACTCTGTGGTATCTGGAGCTTTACAAGAATGCTACACATTGTTCTTAATAACCTATAGTTTAGCTTTGCACAGATGTACATTTAGAGAACACTGTTCTGCTATCCACAATGTCAGTTGTGCTGATATCGTTACAGACTAGCAGCCGATGCAATCGCTGACTGCATGTATACTGTTTGCTGTGGTTTTGTTGTTTGTTTGTTTTTTTCTGCGAGGCAGCGTGTCACTTACCATTGTATCCAATGCTGATTTATTTAACTGCCCTGGCTGGTTCACTGTAACCAAACCCTTGCAATCAAGTGTTCTTCTTTATTGCACTTTGATCCATGCAAAGCCCTTGTGGTATAAGAAAGGCTCAGTTCAAACATTTTTTTTTCTATTTAGAAATGTAAAGTTTCACTCTAAAAGAAACAGAATACTATACACTGTAGGGTTATTATTGTTAAACCCTAATAATGTTAAACCATGACATTGCCAGGATCTGTCTACCCAATTGGATTCAACATCACCCTGGTGTGGGGGCACAGTCTACTGGTGTACCCTGGTTCCCAGTAGAGCTGTAGTTTCCTTGAGCCTTGGTGCACACAGCAGTTGTACCCTGATGGCGATGGCTATTTTCATGATTATAATGCACCCATCTACATTGCCAGGATTGCACGCAAATGGTTTGTAGAGCATGACAGACTTCAGGCATCTCCATAGCCACCGCAATCCCTGGACCTCAATACAGTTGAGCATGTATGGGATGAACTTGGATGACACATTTGTCACCACTATCCTCTGCCTCTACTTCAATTGTGTGAAATATTAATGACAGAATGGTTCCTTAGCCCTCTGAACAGCTTCCAGTATATTGTGGAGGCTATGCCATGCCATGCCAAGGCTGTGACCAGGGCAAATGGTGACCCAACCGAATATTAGGTACAGGTCCTAATGAATTGGCCAGGCAGTGTGGATGGTCTTTGTCTATTCACTACTTTGCTCTTTAGCTTAGCCTTCTGCGCTGTCTGATTTATATAACTCTTAGCTCATTTCTGATTGCTATTTAGTATGGGACACAAAACATTTAAATACATTTTGTAGTAACACTTTGTGTTTTCATTAAATGGATCCTATAGTCAACAACCATATTGCTCCATGTTACAAGATGCGGGTTTACAGGAAAATAGCAGACACATTAGTGGAGAGTGGGGGTACCCTGAGAGACACACTGATTCATTCCTCCCTTGGGACTATCACTCACCAGCACTCAGTGTATTCTAATCCATGGTGAGATTCGCATGCAGTCAGGCTGTGAGGATTGATTAAAGTTGGGCAAAAAAGTTTTCACTCTGCAAACACTCCTGCTATTTCCTGTAGGAGGTGATGCAAGCAATATATATATATATAGAGAGAGAGAGAGAGAGAGAGAGAGAAGGAGAGAGAGAGAGAGAGAGAGAGAGAGAGAGAGAGAGAGAGAGAGAGAGAGAGAAATACTAGTTTTAAAATAGTGCCTGGGCCCTGTAACATAAGGGACACCAGTTGCAACACACCACTTAACAGCCTAACCCTGCACAGTTTGGTCTGATAGAGACCCCCCCTCCATTTCACTGACTAGAACCAGGAGAAAAAGAGCAGCTGTGACCTAAATCAGATGTGACCATCTTTAAACACCTTGCACTTCAGCTTTATGATTTGGCACCTTAACCATATTGAACCATTCAAGGCTCACAAGTACAGTACTAATTTATGCCAGATGTCTCTTATCAACTGCGCCACTGTTGATGAAGGACCTGCATTACTGTTTTCCTCAAATGAAGTAAAGTAAAAATAACAGTATCTAAAAAGGATAACCACCATCTCCTTCACTGACAAAAGGGGGTTATGCAATTTTTGAGTGCAGTGTTGAAGTTTCCTGTTTACAGTACCAGTATGTGGTACAATTTCCAGCTGAGTTCAAATCTCACCAACACTACTGTGATGCATAGACTCAATACGAGTGATCTGCTAGGGGCCAAAATCCAAAACAAATACCAATAACAAACACTACACCCTCCTGGTGAGATAAGCTGTGTACTTCTGACCATTACTCAAACCTACTAAAATGTCCTTTATAAATAGTCTATGAACACTATGTAGATTTGTTTCCCACAACCCCACAAAACTAGTACAATGCCCCCCCCTGCTAAACACCATTTTTCTGTTAAACTTTTTTGTTCATCATTCGTAACAGGAAAAGAAAGTAGTTTTACTGTTTTGCAGTCTCCCCAGGGTTGCCATAGTGACGACAATGCCACCTGCTCCACATAAGAGGAAACCCCTCAGAAAAAATAACTACCATATGGTATGTGTGGTTCTTCTTCACAGAACACAATTCCAACGTAATATTTTATGTGCAGAAATTACCGGAGCTTGTCAATGGCCCCCATGGGCCATAAATTGGATTAGAGTCAGAATTAAAGAGGGGGCGATGACAAGAATTAGGGTTAATACAATTGTGTCTAAACCTAAGAGTCAAGATAGGGGATGGAGCTAGGGGAAGCATAAAGTCCAAGGATATCATGAGAAATAGATTTTTACTGAGTGACGTCCTTGTGTATACAACAGCCTGACTAAAGTAAAGAGGTCTGCAGAAAAAGAGTCAAACAAGTACAGTGTGCATGGTGTTACTGGTTAAAAAAAAACAAAACAGAGACACAACATTCGTGAACTGTGAGGCAAACACAACAAGTGAAAGTACCCTATGATGGGGTGACTCACAGAAAGCAAAACATTACTGAGGGAGCAACCACTTAATGTTGGATTTGGAATTAATTGGTGATTTTCTATTAGCTACACTGGTGGCATTTGTCACGAGAGCGTCACCTCACAGCTCTGTGAGCAGACTCCAATCCTCACAAGCATGTCAGACGGTGTGTGTTTTAGTTTTGTCATGTGGACTAATGTCTGCTGGGGCTCAGTAACTAATTTTCTTTTTTTTCCTCACTGAAATGGATTGGAACCCTGGCCTCCAGTGGTTAAAGCTAGTGAAATTTCAATCTGTGCCACTTCAACCCTTCCTACCCTGGTAACTGGACTATTGTAAGATGCCCAAGTGAGGGAATTTAAAAAGCTCTGCATTCAGTCTCAATGTAAGGTATAAAAACATTTTAATGCTACACAACTAGTGAGAAACCACTCAGCTGCAATTATCAACAGGTAACTTTGAAACTGCTTGCTAGTTTTGCACAGCATGAATTGTTTTATACCTTTCAGAAAATGTTCCCATTGCCCTTGTCCTTGCAATGTTACCCTAACCCTACTCTGTCCTTCATTGTTGTGCTATTGAAATCACAGCAAGTGTTAATTCCCACTGAAAACGTGTTTAAAGTTCCTGACTGTGACTGTGATAAGAGCTATCATGATCCTGCTCTGACTAAGTACTGTATCATAAACGTTGACAGGTGAAGCTTCAGTTATGTGTCAGTGAGTTGATAGATTTTAATAACAAGGGAAGCTACATTATTTTTGCTGTTGACTTTTGTGCTGTGAGTCAATGAGATAATAAAAGCGGGTGTGACCTAAATCAGAGGCTCTGTCCAGCTTTAGATACAAAGCAACATAATAAAAGAGGGCACGCACAAACACCTTTCAATGATTTAGCAGACTATCCTTGCTGGCATCGACTTGGGCAGAATGGAATGCCAATTGTGCACATGATTGTGGGGCTTAATCCTGCCCGCTGGACCAATACAGAGTTGAAAGTCTGTGTCATTGCCACAACACTTAAACGACAAATAACGTAGATCCCCTCAGACTTCAAACTGAGGCCACTCAAGAATGCAGACTCGCAAAGGGGACTTCTGCATTCTTCCCGGCAATGATTTAAAAAGTCTAAAACAGAGGCAACATGAACCCACTTTCAGCTGCTATCTTTTATTGGGCTGAACTAGCTGAAGTAAGCACTATGTACTATAATAAAAGCATAATGCCTTGCAGTGAAGCATTATGGATGGTAAAATAATAAGCATTGGGAAGCTGGGTAAAACATGGTCAATGGAAACCACCATGGGCTTTTACCATAAAAACGTACCAAATGTACTCCTCTTCTTCTTCTTTAGAATCACTTTGTGTACCACTTTCTGATCCAGTCATCAAATACTTGGGACTTTAAAACTCAGACATGTCTGCTCTCCAAGCACAGCTGGCACAACAGTGTTTATATATCAGAATGAAATAGCACATAGAGCACATGGCAGAGGTATGCATTGCTTAACAGTGACATTACCAGTAGCAGCAGCAGTTCCTGCAGCACAGTAACAAGCAGACAGTGAGGGTCAGAGTAGATGCACTCCTAAATCTCCTTCTGATCACTAATGGATAAGCATAACAAGGGCTTAATTCCACTGTCTATTTACATGTCTGGAACAAGCCTTAAAGCAAACATTCAGGCTAGATGCTACCGGAGTGAGACTTATGGTCTGTGTTTATTCAGTTTAAATGGATCGCCAGCAGGGCACACACAGGCAGCCCAATTCTTTGGGTCTGTGCTGGGCTGAGTTTCAAGTTTACCCTGCACTGAAATAAATGGCATCGTCATCAGATGTTTGACTCTGTGCTGCTGTTTAATACAAATCATGGGGTCTATTTAAATTAACTCATCAGTGGCGGATTTACTGTAAATACTGCCACCCTAAACTTTGAAACCTAATTTTTCACTGACCTGCATTTTACTGTATCTTTACTGTATCTACTGCATAAAAAAGTCCAGGGGGAAAACACAAGAGAAATTGATATGAAATTAAAGTATTTAGACCACCTCTCTTTAGACTCCCAGGTTTGTAAGATTTATACCCACAGCTTTGAAATCTATGTATTACCCCTAGAAAACAGAAATCACGTTTGGTTTGGTGGCGACTTCAAAATCTGGTTTGAAGGCAACTAGAAATTGAGTTGGAACTAGCTGGCTTATACAGTGTAAACCTAAGACCAAAAACCTAAATTACTACCAAATCTAACTAGCTGGCATAGTAACTAAAATGGCATTTGCTAATTAATTCCATGATTATTTTATATATCTTCTGATGCACGCCCTGAAGGAGACTCATTGCTCTGTGGAATATGTAAATACTTGTGAGTCTGAAAGGACATGATCAAGTCTGTTGTAACGTCTTGAATATTTTATGCCTTACCCTGTCTCTGTGGAATGTTCTATAAATGACAAACATGTTCCATGCTAGGGGTATCAAATTGGAAAATGTGTCTACCTTCTGCATTGGAAGAAAAGTCCAATTGTAATTCCTGCTTAGGTAGTTAACAGCAAGTTGTAAAGAATGCCTCTGTAAGTCGGTAAACTGTTCTCCAATGCATTTGTTCTTCTGTCTTTACAGAAAACAGCTCACTCGGGCAGTACAGCTGTCTTTCCTTCTGCAGATTCAATGGCTTGTAGCTTCTGTTTTATGTAACGTGCTTTCAATATGTTTGTCACAGCTTGCTTTTCTTTTCGTTAGTAATCCACAGGAACATTACATGCAGTATAAAACATCCTGCCACCACTTTCATGAAATGTCCACATTGGCTATTTTTCACTTCTCTGCTTAGAAGTAATATTTGCCACTTTGCTTGCACTTCTGTCGCCATTTCTTCACCTGATTTCACCCCATTAACTTCAGCTCCACTCATTTACATGCTTGCTCGCTCAGCTACAAATGCTGTGCTCATACACAACCAAACAATTTACAGATACTCGCAGATTTGTATTTTCAGTGCAGGACACACTGCTTTTGATAGAAATAAAGGAGGTGCCTAATCAAATCAAGATTTCACAGACTTTATAAAACTGTACGATTTTCCGTTATGCAGCTGTACTTTATTACGATGCAATGGCAGCACAAGGGCAGCTACAACTGTGCCCAGTTATTTTACCCCCATTTTTCTTATTAGAATGTCAAATTGTGTTCCCTCTGCAATCCTCACAGCTTTGGAGAACTGATTGTCAGTGGGAGTCCTCACATCCCACGGCCAAGTGCATTGTTACATCCAGCAGCTGAACAGCACATTTTGGAGAGCTACCAGCCCTTGGAGGACAGGTGTCCGTTTGAGCTCACCGGGCATCTGGCCAGTAGTGTCTGCTGTAGCAGTGAGGAGAAACAGTCCATGATAATGTTTCCTCCCTAATCCACTGGAGCCCCAAAACCAATGCAATGCTCCCTGTAAAATCCCCAGCGAGGGATGGCACCCTGCGCTTCCATGACTCACCCTGCACTTCACACAGTTGTGCCTTTACCAGGAAAGGTAGGTACCATTGAGGTTTGCATGCATGCTGTGTAGTGTAGTGACATATTAGTGCAATAGGGCAAGGATAGTGCATTAGTTAATGTAATAGACATTAATCATGCGTAGGTGTGAATAGGTCAATTATCACTAGTAAGGTTAGAAAAGGTGTGAAACTAAGTAAAACATGGAAATTGTATAGATAAGAGAATTAAAGTTGGAAGATAAGAATTAATTATACAATGATCGAGAGTTAAGTTCAAATGCTACAAAATAAATAAACATATAATACAGGAAATGAGATCTCACATGTTATTTCATAGCACGGTCTCCCAGCTGGTTATAAATGAATTGGCTCCAATTATCACTCTGTCCTCTACAGCATTTCCAACAGACAGCATGCCTATTCCCATTATTTTGGTAGTCACTGAAATAGGATCCTAATAGCTACTCTACAAGACTAATTTAGTAGTTGTCTGCAACAGATGCTGTTGCCATTTTGAGCCATTCGATAGCATTGTAAGTCATTCAGTACGTTACGAAGCTGTCACATTTAAAAGCGTTTACATCCAAAACGATCTTTCAACCATTGAAAACAGAGATGGAGGAATTACTCAGGAGAGATAGTTAGCAAGGACAATTACAAAAATCCAAACAATTTGTTTTCCTATCCCAGACCAGCCCTTTCACACCTGACTTGTACTGTACGTAACAGAGAAGAAACGCTAATTAATACGACAGAAGAAGGTCAATAGAATCCAGAAGCCTAACTGAGGTAACCTCACCCAATATCATTTTAATTAGGGTTCTCCAGGACTCTACCAATAACAGAACAAGCTATACACAGCGCAAGGGTTTATCCCAGTCTGAACACTTTAAAGATCAATCTCACTTTCACTACCACTGAGAGGCTAGCTAGCGCTCTTTATCGAACCTTCAGTGTTTTCAAATTGGTATTGATTTTAGACTGTTATCTTGGGTAACTGAACTTTGTAGTTACCGAGCATGTGCTGTTGATGTGGACGTCTGTATATATATTTAAATGTGTGTGTGTGTGTGTATTTGTGAGAGAGAGAGAGTGTGTGGTGTTGTTTATTCAGGTAGGAATGACTGCATGCTGCAAACCCTCTGGAAATGAAAGGAAACAACGTGTATGTTTTCAATTTGGGGAAATCGTCTGTGCAAATGAATGATATCTTATTATATGATCTGTTGATCTACGCTTCCTTCACATTTCATTTCTCACCCGATCGATATCCTATTTTGTGAACTCGCTCTCATTATCTGTTGTTTTTTTGCTTAGGTCTAACTTACCAGGCTTAACTAATCTGATTCTTTTCCCACCATTTTTTAAAAGTTAAATTTCTGAAGTAGCTTTAGAAATGACCACTAGGGGGTGTGTAACTGTAATCTCTGCCCCCCTCTGCAACTGTGGCAACTGCGAGTTAATAAATGGAAAGTCTGTACAAAACCACAGCTTTAGAGAGGACAGAAATTACAGCTGCACACCCCACCTCACTTAAAAAAAATGCATTATTGTAAGCCTGGTAAATAAAAATATGTTTCTAAGATACGTCCCTATGTGATGTAACCAGGGTACTTCAAGATCCAGAATTCTCCAATTGAACATATAAAGTATCAAACTGTTTATTCTCATTTTAAGTATTGGCTCCAAACAAATAAACAAATAAAAAAAAACACCTACTCCACGTTATGTATTCTTACTCTGTGCTGCTTGGGAGGCTGCTGCTAATTTTGCGTCGATGATTTAACTCAGAAGTGATCCCCTTTGCTGACCTACTCTAAAAGGTTCAGTGGCGGTTGCAGGCACTGTCAGCTCCCCTGAAGTGGATGGCTCTCTGCAAGTGTGCCTACTCATCCTTAATGAGGATGTTGTGTCTGGCTCCCTTTCCGTGAAGGTTCAATCCTGCGCTTGCATGGAGCCATTGACTGCCTGTCTCCTTGCGCTGCAGTCTGGCCTCTCCTGTGCTGCTTCTCCCTCAGAAAAAGCAAGCAGCTGGCAGATTGTGTCTGACAGCAGCCCTAAGCTTCCTATTACATACTGCAGATCATGCTTTCTGCGTGGATAATGCACTGTAATATCAGGATAATGTACAGCAGAATGGGGGCTGCTAATTGGGGGGGGGGGGGGGGGGTTACTGGTACTAATCTGTAAAAATATACAACCATGGAAGTTTTTCCAGAAATAACGCATATTATAGTTATATTTTTGTGTTTAACTTTACTATTACTAATGATTTGTCATGTATTTTTTTTTTATCTACCTGGGATCTGAACTGGGGGGGCACTAGATCTAAACTGGGGGAGCATGGCCCCCTAAGGCCTACCTTAGGCCTTGACAACATAGACCTTAAAACAAGGAAAGACCGAGGGCTATATTTTCAAAGCATAACTCCAGTCCTTAATTAACGCCTGTTAATATGACAAAGCTAGAACCAAATAACTAGGTAATATAATACACACTCTCCCAAGCAGTCTCACGTTGTTCATTTCTCATTGGTAATATTAATATTAATTTTTCTCTATTGAGTTAATTAAAGAATATATAGCCCCAAAGCTAGTGGATGCATTGAGTTTTCTTCGAGACAGCTGTCTCCCTCAATATACATCTCTTAAACCCTGTAGTTTACTTTAACAAAAGGGAGCTGGAGCATAAATGCTGTTATGCAATACCAAAGAATAACTGTCAGAGTATCAAAAACAGGGCGATTTATTTTTGATGCCTAGTAGGAACTCTAGTAATCCCTAGCCAAAGAACACAAAACAGGAGTGAAATACAACAATGTGTTATGAATGATGAATTGTAATCTGCCTTGGAGTCTCTATCAGCAAGAGGACACTTATATTGTATTATAATAATCGTATCAATGGCAGAAACAACGCGAGAAGTGAGAAGGATCAAAGTTTAAAACATTCCACTTACAGCAGGTTCGTGTATTAAACGCTTTTTGGATCAGCTGAATAAAGTTGTTTGAAGTTGCCTATGTTTTTCAGAGTAGTAAATGAGTACAATCTTAGTTTTTGTGATTTATAAGTTGATTGTAAGAGTGTCATTTCTCACATTTTGAGCAACAAGAACTCAGCTGTTCTGTCTGGTCTTCATGCCCAAACAGCATGAGATGGCATCTCTTATACAATAAGACACACAAGTGTTATTGGAGACATTTAGAATTCTAGAAGGGGTCAGAGTTTTAGGCTTTGTTTTTATTTTATTGTAGTACATGTACACCCACGTGGTAAATGTAGCTCAGCAAACATGCAGCAACAGTCGCCCACATTAGATGTACATGCTTCCTGATCAATTCACATTAAGTAGAAATGTCAATAATCTACTCTTCCGCCTTCTAATAGATAAAGGATTATTCAGTAAGCACTCCTATAGAATATAAAAAGGGGCTTTAAATTGTCCTGTAATAGAAATCACATCAGAACATCATACCTGCAATATTAAGCAACAGAAGAGAAACACATCTTGCTATGCTGCTTATCATTCATAATACATTCAATCTAGCCCTGACCTGCAACACTCCAGCATAAGTTCGCAGATTCAGAAGGAATGACTAAGATAATGGCTGTCTATAAATCTTACCTCTTCCCCCGTCAGGTAATATGCTGAGAGCAGCCCACCAACATAACGGATGTTCACTTCAAACAGGGACGCTTCTCCGTTCTGGAAGAAAGAAAAAAAAAAAAGGGTTAGAAAATAATTGTTTTCACTTGCTTACTCAGGTCTGCCATATCAACAGCAGCTACTGCCTTAGGAAGTGGAATGAATCTTTACTACAGTCAGTTCTCAGCATAGCGTATCTCTAGGCATGTATCGGAGACCCTGATATTGATGTGATGCAGCAATCTGAAATTGCTTTGTATCAGATGGTTTGTATCAAATGGAATTTTTATATATATAGGATGCTGAGGTTAGAGCGGCCAGTAAGCGTAGTAATGGACTGGATATCAGCTTTTATCATACAGCACTATACAATATTCCTTGTATCCATTTTCTGACCTCTTATTAACTATATTAAGGTTATTACTGGCACCCCTGTTTAATGTCCTGATTATCTTTTGGTTCTTTACTTTTTTTTTTTTTAAATCAGGATATGCAAACATTTGAAACACAATGCTACATTCAAACTGCAGCTAAACCACTGGGGGTGAGTATGATCTACCACGCGGGAAGGGGATAGGTACCAGGTAGCTTTTCATCCATGGCATGGTCTTTGAAATATGTACATATTCAGAATTGAAGTATAAAATACAGACACAGAACCAAACAGAAGAAAGGCCTTTATAGGGACAAGCTGTCTGGTTTAGATCTACTAGGGTACTTCATGTCATTCCTATTAGAGCGTCTTTCAGGCAAGACGTATGTCAATTCTCTTTTGGCTTCAAAATTGGCTTAAGAGGGTAAAAACCAGCACAGCACATGTATTGATTGGGCAGATCATGCTGCTAAGTCCCTACATGACATTCTTTTTCTTTTGGCTTTCTAATCCTGTTTCAACAATTCCGCAGGTTTTATGAACAGCAGTTACTTGTTCATTTTGTTCAATCTCCCAAAAGAATGCCACAAGTCACTTTCCCTGCGCAGTTACACTGATGAATGGAAGAATCCAAGAAGAAGTACTATGCAACTGTTTGCCTAGCCTGTGCATTTGACCACCAGCTCCCTGACTTAATAAGAGTCTTGCAACAGATGTATATGCCACTGACTACTCCATGCAATTTGAATTGTGTTTATCATTATGACAGTATCTATTTAAACCATTCTTACTTTGTCAACAAATTAGTGATTTTTGCCATTAACTAGCTCATGAATAATAATGGTAAATTGGTCAATTTACTACTTAAAACAAATTGAAACAGCTGCAATTTGTCATAATAATTACACCCCTATTAAGAAGGGCAGAGACCACTATTTTGTGTGGACTACAAATACATACTGAAATCCAAATGCTTATGGCTAAGCAGCGAATTATGCCATTACCTTTATTTTCCCATGATTGAAAAGGAACATAGTTTGATCGATGGGTTTTCTCCCTGATTTCTATGTAACGGGCAGTGCTGCGTGATGCACGGCCGTTATGGACTGTGCCCCATGTCGGTGAGATGAGGCTGAAACAGCTATAACCACGAATGCAGAGGAGCCTTGCACTTTTGCATGACGGTTAAGATGCTTGCGTGGTTGCAGGTTTGAGTCCTGCCTCTGCCCTGTTACGCATAACATATGGAAAATGCAGCCATACTCTATAGAATAAATATGTGATTCATCTTTAACAAGCAAGACGACATGTCATCTCTCCTGCAAGTGAAACATGAACGCATATTTAAAAAGAAAGACTAAAATCAAAGCCACAGTGTTTTTTTCCCATTGGTTGTCAAGTCAAACTAGGCGCTAATACGAATGAGTGTGGACAGTTGAGACTGGGCACTATACAGTATTGTACACTGAAGTGGCTTGAGCAAGTCACCTGGCTCCTGCATGTTAAACACATTTTGCTCTGTCCCGCGCATTTGTCTTTGATCTCCTAAGCATGGGAAATTGTTCCTTGGGCATGTTTTAATAAGATCCAAATTTGAAAGCCTGTCTTTAAGTTCTTACAGTGAGTATCAAGATTTTAAAAATTGATCTCCGCTTTTTTTTTTTCAAATTCCAGAATAGATGTTGTTGAACTGTAATGCTGCTGCTTTTAAATGACATTTTTAGTAAATTCAAAAGGTATAATTCACACATGCAGTGCAGATCTTTTAGTTCTTTACTTTATACTTCAGTTTGGAATATAGAGTTATTTCAAAGACAGCGCTACTCTGTAGATGAAAGCTGCTGCTGCTTGTTAAGTAATAACTTTGGGTTTTGTAGTTCAGATTCACTCCAACGGTGTAGCAGCAACCGTGTAACCGTGTAACCCACCTATAGCAAATGAAAAGTGTGCATATCCTGAATGAATGTAAAAAAAAAACAAGAAGAAAACAGCACAATAAAAGGGGGGCCCATAATAATATTAATAACGCTAACAAAAAAAAATGCATTTGAAAGCATTGGTTAGCACTCCTTTAATATTGAGTGGGTGTCAAAAGAAATGTTTCTAATTGTCTCCCAATTACAAGAGACTGAGCAAAGTCTAAGGTGGTCACAGAGAGGGAGTTCTCATTAGAGTTGGAAAGGTTAATTTGAATTCAGTGAGGAACAGACAAGACCGTCTTCGTGAGATAAATTACGCATTGCCGTCTTTTGCATTTACGATGATGAGATTTCGCTGTCAGTTTTCCAAAGCAGGTACCAATTAAGGCCCCCTGTGCTTCATTGCCTTGGCTTATAAGTGCCACCTAGCAAGGACAGCCATTAAGACACTTTTTTTTTTTTTACAAAACTAGAATCAAACAACTAAGTAATACAATTTAAAGTCTCCTAAGCACTCACAAGTTGTTGTTTTTTTTTTCTTAATTTCCTATTTCGGTACATTAAAATGGAATTTCATTTAAGTTTGTGCTATGAAGACAGTAAGAAAAACTAGATCACCATGGTCTATCACTGCATAGAGACAGACTAACAGAAACAAACATACTGGATGATATTCAACATCAGTGATTTTGAACCTGTGAAAGGCTTGCAACTCGTATGCAGTGGCAGTTGCCTTTACAACGATACTCCACTAAGCGTGCAATAATGTATTGATCTGTTTGTACCACTGAACCACCGACAAAGAAAAGGTGTGGTGCTGAAATTATGCAGAGAAGTATTTGTGATACACTCACAAAGATACCAATAGTGAACCAAAGCAGGCACTGTGAGTTATTTGTGGTGATTTCTTGTCAAATAATTAGATGACATCGCCACAGCTTGACACAATGACACTTGCTGACAAAACAAAAAGGGTTGTAATGGGATAGTTCTCTGTTTTATAATAGCCACTGTACAGTTTGCAACTAAAAAATGAATGTAAGGTTTACAGGAAATATTACATTTCATTCCAAAACAACGAAAATCTCTAGGAAATTACCTATTGCTACTTCTTTTACAAGTGACTTAATTGCTCCAGTTTAAGAAAAGGGTTTAGAAATAAAAACATATATATTTTCTTGTTTTTAGTACAAAACTAATTTTAAAAAAATGTTGTTTATATAAACCTGTCACTGCTCTGCTTAAAATGTCTACCCACAATGCTCAGCATCCCCGTATCTGTGTATCTGCTAATTTAAGGGACACAAATGAAAGCTAACCAAATATCTCCTAGACTAGAACATTTCAATTAAACTTGAGAGATGATAAAACATGCTTCTCAGTACTATGAATGGAAACGAAGGGAGGGGTCTCTGTGGGTAATGCTTATTTTAACAATTTTTCCTTTGAAAAAACAACTACGCTTTTTAGAAGAAGAAGCTGTTTATATTTGTGCAGCAACAGATAAAACGCAGAAGATATGGTGTTGCTATAGCAACTTCTTACGCAATTTAAGCTTATGCGTTCTCAATTTATTCTCTGCCAGAGATCCGGTAGATCTTCGACAGCGCTTGCCAATCATCCTACTAAAAGTGTATCATATCTTTTTTTGTTGTCTCATGTACAGTAGACTACCAACCGACAGAAAAAATACATGGTACTAACTATGTATTGTGTTCTAAAACATGATAATAAGTTAACAGTTGACACGGTCCCCTAGGGGCCACCCACATTGCATGAGAAGACACTCTTATACCACATGAGAGGGTCTGTACATTTTAATTTATACCATAGCATTATTGCATTATTATACCCTACTCTCCCAGACAAGTACAGAATCAGGGTTCTGTTTCCAGATCTAAACCACATAAAGCTTGGTTACTACCACCCTGAATGTAATTTATTTATTTATTTATTTTTTTTAAGCTACAGCAGCTGCACAGTCAGTAATCACATTATTTACACTTCCTGCTATGATGTCGACTCTACCCAGGAGGTGCAGCGATTGGAGAACTTCCAAAAATCTGCTGCGGTGAATCAAGTGCCCAGGGAGATCTCTAGCAGCTTCTGCAGAACCAATCAATTGCTCCCTTGACATAGAAGCTGTTGCAAAAATCATGCACTGTGATTCGCTGAGAGGGTATGGAACTGCTACTGTGTGACTGGGTGATCTGAGCATACCCCAATAAAGATGCAGTAATAGCAGTACATAACAAATATGGTAGCAGTCTGAGTGTAGAATCTTCTAGCCATACCAGCGTAAAGAGTTCTCGTCATTTTAAACCCTTCTGTATATGCATGTAATAATTGACAATAAGCAATGCCTTGAGAACACGCTATTATTCAAAAGCAAGAAGCAAAAGAAATAGAGAACATGCATTAGTGTTGTAGTAGGGCACCAGAGAGATTAATCGGTTAATTGAAGCCATGGGGATGAATAATAGATTAGTTAATTAATTGTTGCCTCTCTAATATTCTTCAAGAACTCTGATCCTTACTCTGAAGCAAGTGATTAAATAATGTTCATATTATAAGACAAGCAAACAGGACAATTCAACTTGTGTCTTGATTTTCATACCATTTCTATGGTTTTATACAATGTATATATTCACTAAAAGCATGTTGCCTTTCTACTAGAAATAGGGCCTTCTATCTGATACATATCCATGATGATGGAGCTCAACACATGGTCCAATTATATATATTCTGGATGTATTTCAGGGATATCATTTCAACATTCTACAAAAGCAAGTCCAGCGCTTCCATTCTGCATTCATCTCCACGTTACCCTGTCGTACCGTCAACCTACATTAACTCTTGACCCTAATCTAAGGGGCTGTAGTAAATGCAAGTATAGTTCCTATTGCAAATTCGTTTTTTTTTAATTTAGCTGGATATGACAATTAAACATGGCCTTCTGGAATATCATTTATAATAATTTAATACTCCTCCATAAAATGTGTCTAGTGTCTTGTTAATTTGTTCACAAATCTGTTTTCTCGTTCATAAACGAAGTGTGTATGTTAATGCCAAATTGCAGTTTGAGGGGATATGTTTTATCTTTATATCATAATTACATGACAAACAAACTGCTGGTAAATGCATAATTTGCATGAAACACAATGTTTGTGATCATTTCATATCTGCTGTAAATGAAACCTAGACAGCTAAACCACCAGTTATGCTCTTCAAAAAGAGGCTTTGCTGTCACACTTACTACACATTGTTTTAACAAACTGTAATTACCAGCGCTTAATATTATTCCAAGTTCAGAGAAATGGTTATAATCATGACAAACTGTGATCCAAGAACCACTTCTGTGATCTGTGAGTCATTATCCCAGATAATATCGCAATCCACACACGCAAGCCATTAATCCGCACTTCACGAAACTCAGCATTATAACTGAAGCGCTGTGCCTGCCTAATGAATTGGAATCTCAGGTAACGGCTGGAAGTGAGCAGAAAACCACACAGTTCAAAGAAGAAAGTCTGACCATTCAACAAGAGAGCAAGCTCTTCAGATCTACTACACCTCCTAACATCCCGGTTGCTATCAGTATTTATCAATTTTCAAAGATCGCAGTATAAAATGTCTCATACGCAATTCTAAGTTGCCCAAAATAAATGTTTGTTTCGTCGCCAGCAGCTAGTGCAGGGGAGTCAAGCGGTCAGGAGTTCCCTGGTTTGAATGCTGTTCACGTCAATACTAATAGCCTTGAAACGGTAAACAAGTCATATCTAAAGGCACGCTGACTGGATTGGAAGAAACCTGTGAAAGTCATCACAATCCTTTTAATAATTCAATGAGAGCTTAAACAGTGTCTGCACATTACTTGCGGTGTTATATGTGTGGTATTTTGTACTCACACATTGAAAGTCATCATGTACTCATGCTACAGCTACAGTAGGGCTGTCTCAAAAAAATATGTAGACACTGGCACAGCTGTAAGTTTCTTCCTGCGTCTTAGTGCTTGGGAAAATGTTTTCCTAAAACTACTGACAGAAACAGAAACACTAATCATTCTTATCTTTTACGGGAAGTGTTTTGTTCCCAGAGTTTCCTGTGAAAAAAAACAGCTTTCTTCTTTACTGACTGATTTTCTCACAGGTTCCTTTTGAAATGAAACTGCTGACACCGCTGGAAATTCCAGCAATGACCAGCACTGGTTTCCACTGGTCTGTCCCGGTCACAGCTCATAGTTAGTACTTGGGTGTTCAAAATCTGTAACATTAATTTTCAAACTGTCTATTTTGTGAATACAGAACCATTGTATGTGTAATAAACTGTGATGATCTTGCTTTGTCAGAATGGCCTTGCTTTAGCTTTAGCTAAATCCCTTGGACACTAAACTATGGATAACTCACCTACTGGAGACAAGCCCAGTAATGTTTTGCCTCTTACTTATGTCTGAATTTAAATTATGAAAGCGTATCCAGTTACTTGGATTATGTCAGGGACACTTCTACTTCGGGAGAAGGCAACTTTGTTATGTTGCAATTGTATTGATTCTCTCATGTAAAAAAACAATTAAACCGTTCTACATGAGAAGCAGAAACACTCTCATCTAAATGACCTTATGATGCTTGGTTTGCTCGTTTTTTCTTTGCCAATAGAACCAGGACTCTAGACTATGCAATGATGACAAAAGGACCATTCTCCATAGCTTAACCATTTTCAATAAAGACAATGTTTTATTTTCTACTTAGTAATACAATAAAGAAAAACAAAAACTTGAAACACCTCTATACAAATGCATTCTCATGTAATTGCAAATTGTCCCTTTACAGTGTAATAGCCAAATACAATCTGTGAATAATCCCCTAAACTGTGGGTTACTGTACCGAAATATAAAGGAATTAAGTCTTAAAGGATTTGTCAAAGTGACATTCAAATTTCACCTTTGGGAGATTTGTTAAAAATGTTTTATTGAGGATGTGAAAAGGGGGGGGGGGGGGGAGCGGACACACACCATAATGAAAAGCCATTGCAAATTAAGAAGCCTCCCTATTCTTTCATCAACTTCTCCAGCGCATGTAAAATATCTGCAACATTGAGCATTCAGGCTGCAACCTGGATCTGCTCTTTCAAGATATCAGGACTGAGCACATTGCTGTACCTCTCCCCAGTGTCGCTGATCACAGCATGCTTACACTGATTCAGATTCCTCACCACAGCCAGTTCATGAAAACGATTGGCCCTGGACCAGGACATGATTCTCCTGCCTGAATTCCAAGTGGTCCTCCAGGACCTCTTTTTTCTCATTAAGAAACCTGCCTGTGAGCATTAAGCATTAACACTCTTCCCAAGGAAGGAAAGCACTTTCATCTCACACAACTGTTTACTTTGCATTGCTTGAGGCTGGTATGGACCAGTCTGGACCACTCCTGCTTGTGGAACTAAAGGGCTTGGATTCGTATGAAAACGCATAGTGATGGATAACAACATGGGGTCCAACCTTCAATTCAGATGATTACTCACGTGTGTCTGAGTGAAAGGAAACAAAGGAACCACTCCTTCATTTAGTAGAAATGTTTTTCTACTAAATAGAAACATAGAAACATATGCTTTTTTCATGTTATCTTCCTTGCTTTTTAATTTTTGCTTCAGTAAGCTTTTGAACAGCATTTTACTACTGAAGAAGAAGAAGAAGAAGAAGAAGAAGAAGAAGAAGAGAAAGAGAAAAAAGGGAAAAAGAAGAAAAAGAAGAATTATCATTTATTATATATTTTTTTATTTATATAATTACTTGTTTACAATCGGGTGCTACAACCAGTAACATTTTTATTTTAACATAATTATATATGTTTCGTGCAAAAAAAAAAGCCATGGAACCTATTCAGTTGACCTGTACATTGCATTTGCAGATCTAAATAGCGCCTTCATTTACATGATTTAAATAAGAACATTAACATTTTTAGACAGAAATAACCTGAAAAGTCTAGCATTCACTGTTGGACGTTTGATTTTCAGATCCCAATTAGCACTAATCTTGGACTACCTAATGTGAATCAGGCAAAGTGGTCCAAAATTAGTGCTTATCCAGGTCTGCAACCAACAGTGGCGATATTTAGAGCAACAGAATTACGCTCTCACCTGAAGAGGAGACCTTTGGCGTCTTAAAAGCTAGTGTATCTGAGATACCTACTGTACTGTATTTAGATGATACTATTAAAAGGTATTATAAGAAAAAATTGCTTTGCCATGACTGTATGCCTCATGGTATAAAAGCTTAACAACCCCAGGCCCTCTGAGATAAGCAAATGCCTAGTACATTGTGTTTTCATTAGCTGATTTTTCATTTTGAACTCTCATAGGTGAATAAACAGCAACATGACACATGCAAATGATAGCTTAGCCTTGGCTAATTTGGAAAACTCTTCCACACAAGGGGCCCAGTTTCAACAGTTCAATAGTGCAAAGAGTGTAGCTGGCATAATGCCTTCCTTTCGCAGCAATGTATGCTGATTCCCCTGCAGTAGTATACCTCCAGTTTCTTAAAACTCAGGTCTGCTAGAGGAAAAGGTTTTCAGCAGGGATTGTTTTTATAACAATACTTATTGGCATACAAAGTGCTCTATAGCGTTTCCATGCATGTTGTGTTCAATGAGGTTCCCATACTGAACCAGGCATACCCTTGAACACTGCTTACATAAATAAAAAAACATGAACACTTGCATTCAGATCCAACTATAAGGAATTAAATTCCATAGTTAAGAAATCAATCTTTTATACTATTTGTTTCTTGTATTCGGGGAAGACTTTTCTTGTCTTCATCATTATCTATGGCTTTTAAAAAAAAACACACTTGACAGCTTCACTGAGCTGGCATCACTCTCTGCAACCTAGCTGCCTACATCAGTTCTGATTTTCCCAATAGAAACAAATACAGGAGAAAGATTTCCAAGCTATCACATGATAAAAGCTGCATTTTGAGCACTGTTAAGTTGTAGGATGATGAAGCTGAAAAGGCTAACATGGGAGTTTTCTCCCCAATCACCTGTCCATCAGCTTTACATTATGTGTGAAGGTTTTTTTTTTGGTTGCTTATCACTGCCAACTGCACTGTAAACCAAACAAGTGATCTTTTCTTAATTATTGAGTGAAATCATTTCCTTAAAAGACATGTTAGTGAGGAAAACATATCCAAAGTAATGTCATTCATCAAAAGCAACTTCGATCACTTGAGTTCCAGTAAACCGAACAAGTTACTTGGACTAGATATACAAAGACATTTTAAATGGACCTTTATTGAGTCAATGTGAATAGTATCATAGTTTCATAATATAAGGAACTGATGAACGAACTCCAAGCAATAGTGGGCTAGATTCTCAAAGCTGTTGACTCCAAGACATCATTAGCATGATTTGCTTCAGAAAGAAAAAACGGCCCCTCCACAATTACTGCTGAAGTGCCTTTTCAGGTGTTCTATACATTTCTGACACTGTGCTGTATGAGACGTCAATTTGTGCAGACTTGGATACAGAATTGCACAGCAACCAGTCACCTAGATCCCTCTGTCAAAGTTCTGTCTTGTCCGCCATGACTAAAACTGACTAGCAACAAAGAGATACCGTTTTTATATTTTACCAAATGCATGTTCGGGATTCCAATTCGTATGTGTTTCATTCGCTTCTAATTAACACCGGAAGAGTTGTCTCAAAAAATCCTGAAGGAAGAAAAATCTCTTCCAGAATAATTGCCTACAGCCTTACTACAATGATGGGTTCTTCTATCTGAAGGTGCCGTAAAAATTACACTGCTTGATTTGAACGCAGCATATGCTTAAAACTTCCAGTCATGTTAAAGCACAAAACTTTGAGCACAGAAACAATTGTATCCATTGTACTGTAGATGACAGGGTACAGACGCACAATGTTTTCACAGTATTAAGCACTGTAATGTTTTCCATGGGGAAATCCTACCTGAAATCTAAGACAAACACACAACGCGATAGAGTTTCAATTACAGTATATGTGAATCTGGTCATCGGATAACTTGATAACTTGAATCAATGGCCATCTGCACTATTTTAAACCTGATCATGCCTTAATCCAATCAAACATCTGCATATACAATTGTGTAAGCATCTTCTTCTGTCTGTGGTGAGGGCAATGATGGTAGATGCCACATGTTTTACCTTTGAGCTATGTGTCCATATGGGGTGCTTGCAGGCTTTATTGACATTGCAGCATCGCATCTGATAAGCCACCTGGATCCACTCAAATGCAAGGAGATCCGTTGTGATACCATAAGTCCTGTGAGTGATTTAGTGTGTAATTCACTATGGGCTTCTTCATTTTAGATCTGCAAACGATGACATGCTAGGTTAGTTCGAAATGATCCTTGCCACGGAACATCTGCACACAGCTTTGGCTGATTTCTTCTGACACTTGTAGCAGCAGCCATAAAAGATCTATGGGGACAAGTTGCTTTAATAATTATTCAAAATGCCATCTAAATGTTAAGTTTCGTTCCATAGGATTTCTAGAACGGACCCTAGTTGGTGCCGTCACAAATAAACCTTCATGGATCATTCACTCAAATTGCAATGGTGGGGCTCTTCTTCTTGCTATAACCCCAACCTGAACTCAAAGGCCACTTTAATAGGACAGCAGGACAGTCTTCGCTCCAATATTAAGACTCCAACCATTTGTAAATACAAAGACTAGGCTGGATCCATTGATTCACCAGTAAACATCCAGTCATCTTCCTTGGTCAGCAAAATCCCCAGATCTCAATCCCATTGAACAGTAGTGGGATGCACTTGAATGTTGCATCGGTGGCTGAAATTCTCTACCCACCTCATTGACATGACCCAGTTGGTGGATGTACTCCTGAAGGAATCACTAAGTGTTGACTAAGGGTGGTCTAAAGAGGCTAGGTTAAGGAAATAGTTCTGCATTGTTTACTGATCTTGAGAAAACTCTGTCTCATCTCCTACATCCTACAACTTAACAGTGCTCAAAATGCATATTTTATCATATTTACTTGGGTGAGCTGTGTGACAGCTTAAAAAGCTTCCACCTTTATTGTTTCTATTGAGAAAACGATTGTTTCTATTGGGAAATGTAGAACTGGCGTGGGCAGGCAAGTTGCCAGCATAGCCCCTGGAACAGAAGAAAGTATAAATCAATTGGTTACAGTTGGACTGAATGAGGAATTTTGTGGTGTGCTGTATATGCCACATCATCTCCGGGCTATCTTTGAGGTAGGTGGTTGTTCTTATTATCCACCCCATCCCTACACTTACATATTTGCAAAAATAACGGGTGACAATTAATTTCTTTAGACCTTTTCCTATTGTATAGAAACATCCACCACATTTGAGTTGAACTCACTGAGGAAATCAGTTTAGTTTTCCTTGTGGCAACGTCTTGCTATCTGTGCCTGAAACTGGCCCTTGATCAGTATGGTACTGGTTGACCAAAACTCCTAGCAACGACATTGCCAGAAGCGACAATATTAGTGATACATGATACTTTGCATTGAACAAGGCAGGATTTAATTTAAAAAAGTTCTGCAAGTGTCACTGTCTTAATCATCTAGTGACTAACTGTATTAAGTATGGTAATTCCTTTTTTCTTTTTAAGGCAGCTTTCTGCCAACTTTGAAAATACATGACCACCCGACGATCTAACTGCTTAACTGTTCCCACCAATCACATGATGCTTTGAGATCTATTGCATAAATAGCAGAGGAAATTGACTGCATTGAGAAAAGCACTGCCACCGTGCTAAACAGGTTATTAAATAGTAGCTTGACGGAAAATTGCTTAATTTGCTCTGAAAAGAAAGAGGTGGCAGGAATGGCACAACGCAATTCAGAAGGTCTCCTGAATACCGAATGAGCAATTAAAGTAAACTAAACTCATCATTACGGGATGTTTTAGTATTTAAAAATTTCTGCCAAAGTTTTGATGTGTAAAATATGTAAAATGTATCTGGCAGGCAAATTCATACAACTGCCTATTAACAGAGTTCCCAGGAGAGGCAGAGGGAACCGTTTCCATTCTTACCATCACCTGAGTGGCAGGATTTCTCTTTTTTCTGTGCTGAGTTGAAAGTTGTGTGTGTGTGCGTGTGTTTCTGCGTGTCAAGTGTCAAAGGAAGCTTAAAAGTCTTGTGCAGAGCTATTCAAGAACCCTGACTATTATAGCAATCTTTTTTTTTGTTTACCTTTGTAATGTTTTTTTTTGTGCTATACCACAGGCAAAAAAAAATTGTACAAAGAAACATCTTGTCAATGTATTTTCCATAACACAATGCTTATCAATGAAATGTTTGACTAGGTTTATAACAAAGCGTTGGTTTTATCCTTACTACAGTAAGTGATTATGGTAGGCTAGTCTCAATCCTTTTCACATTTCACAAAATATTCTGAAAGCCTTTTCCACCACCTCCTTTTCATATATCTCTCCCTGCTGGGGAGGGGGGGGGGCAGTGGTCTTCCATCATCTGGCCTTGGCTGACCTCTGGCCGTCATTGGAGATCACACCTCAATTGAAAGCGGGTCCTTGCCAAACTATCTAATCCAGGGATGCCCAATCACGGTCCAGGAGGGCTATTCTACTCCAGGTTTAACAGGTAAAATGATACAATTAACTCTTTCAGGGTCTGGACGGAGGTTTAATTGGGTCAAACAATTTAGAACAGGGTTGGAACAAAGACCAGGAGTGGAAGGGCCCACTTTGGACCCCCCTGTCCTAATCATTCAAATACTACCTTATATGCATGACAGATATCAAGCTGTACTTTGAATAGCTAATCAAATACCGTAATTGCATAAATATTAAGATTCTCATTGCTCTGGTAGCCTGTTATACTTGCTCACCTGAAGAGAATCCTCTTCACACCTTCAACATTAAAAAGCCAGCACTGACATGCTTTGACCCTGAAGACTTACTGGTGTGTAATGACCTAGAAAGTGAAACAGACTACCCAAAACAAAATCAGTAGTTTTCAATGCTGCTGTGGTAAAAAAAAATAAAAATACAACTTCCCACAGAGCAATACAACATGGCAGGTACCAAACGATAGCCAACAATATTTTAGGACCATTACCATGGGTCATTAAAGGCCCTGCAGCTACAACTGTTATTGCATTTACTGCTAAATGCAGGCACCATCTGTCTCAATAAAATGTCCCGTTGTCCAAATAGTATTAAAACTGTACAATGCAGCATTACCAACCCACACAACACCTTGACTGATAGCAACCTTCAATCATGACCAAAGTGTTTTTCACACAGGTGCATTATATATCGAGATGAAGAATTAGTTTGGGAATGTGTTTAATACATGTATTTATGTACAGCCATAGTTTTGGATGCTACAATCCATAACAGCTCTTGTTTGAATGCCTTTATACCCACTTAATGCATAAGCTTTTCAAAATCTATCTGTCTGGTCTATACGTTATCTTGCCATTTAAGTATGTATGTGTCCTTATAGACATTCTATAAAATGTACCCTCTATAACCTAATGAAACAGTGGTCAGTTGTTATGCAGCATGTCAGGTCGTTATCTGCCAGTAAATACAATGCCAGCTCCTCTAAATTAAATTTGAATGCATTAGTCTGCCATAACTGGATTACGAAGAAATGCTGGATGCAAAGAGACCTGCGGCAGAAGATTTCATTCATTGAAACTGGTTGAAAGCATTTTAATAATGCACTTTCTTTTTTGGCATGGTGTTCGGCATGGATTATTTATCTTTATGAAACAAACATGTTACAAAAAAAGGCACTGTTACTAAGTAAAGAGATACCATTTTGAATTAAGCTGGCAGTGTAGTGCTTGGTTGTATTTGAAATGTAACTAGTTAAAACCAGATCTGGTTTATATCAATGCACCGGGATCATTAATTTCCAGTTATCTATACAGTAGTGATTATATCAAAACACAATTTAATGGTTTTTTAAGATTTTCAACCAACACACCACATAATACCAATGCATTTTATAACAGAGTCAATGAACTCTGTGTCTGTACTTTATTGACAGTAATGTTCTGCACCGTGCAATATACAGACCTCCACATCAACTATTAGCACTTAATAAAACTAATAATCAAGAGAACAAACAGAACACTCAACTGAAAAGCTTGGAACTCATTACTATAGAAATATTAATTATTTCAGTTATGAAGTGCATCTCTTGAAACTGATGCATTTCTGTACCTCCGCAAGCTCGGCTGAAAAACATTTAAATTACTTTAATTGATATGCATAGTGTGGAAGCCCCAAAACTCTGGAATGTTCTTATATTCTGCTAGTGGCAACATATTAACAACATAGTATGGGACAGGAGACAGCAGACTTTTTTTTTTTTAATACATTAATACATTCAACTAAGCACCTGCAATATGCAGCATACACTTTTGTTTTATGGACTGCCCCTTGTCTGACTCATTCATGTGTTATGCAAATGGTATCCCTGGCATGCTTTCTGTAATACTGGTACTCTATATAAAAGCTGCATATCTCAGTCTTAGCTACAGTGGGGCAATGATTTTGATAAAAGGGTGATGTTAGACTTAGTACACTTGCTTGTGTTTCACGAAGAACAATCTCTGAAGTTAAATAAGGTGCCTTCAAAATAATGAATGACATTTATAAAGAGTAACTTGTATACCAGTATAGAGTAGGAGAAACTGAACGTAGCCAGAATTTGTAATGACAAAACTCATTTATCTGAACAAGAAGAATCATTCCTTTCGTGGAGAAATGTTCTTGTTCTGAAAATTAGATCGTTTTTTTCAAATGTCAGCCGTTTTCAGTAGTACTTGAACAACATATGTCTTCTTGAAATACATGAAAGACACTGTCCTTAACTTACTGGGAACTACACTCCAACAATCTGACAAATTGAGTACAGCCTTTTCACCAAACCACTATGCAGGAGAAACAAACTAAATATTCTCCTAGGTGTCTTTATGCTGTATTCACATAACTGGCAATATCTTTCAGTGAGTGAGGATAGCAGGACTCAATTAAGTACATCCTCACAAGACAAGAAACCAACAGAACCATAAGTCATTTTAAAAATTCCAAAAGAAAATAAAATTCTCCCAACCCAGAAAGCTAACTTAGAAGCAATTGAATAGTATTCACAGTAATTGAAGAGTATTATTTTACTCCAACAGCTTACTGACCTCAGATCTCATCCTTCAATTCAACAGCCGATCCTCAGCTCACTGGTAGAGTATATAGAATCATTAACTGGACTATACGTTCCACGTTCCTTTAAAAGTTGTGTACAAAATGACCCATCTTTAGGTGAAATATTACAGTCCAATGCACGTGCAATAAAAGGTGTAATTATACACTTGAATATAGTATCATATTTTGACCTTACCAAATAAAACAAATCAGGAGCACAGTGGAAAATAAAGCCCCTTGTTTTGAAATCCCATTTATGAGATTCAAGGGCAGCAGTGTGGAGTAGTGGTTAGGGCTCTGGACTCTTGACCGGAGGGTTGTGGGTTCAATCCCCAGTGGGGGACACTGCTGTTGTACCCTTGAGCAAGGTACTTTACCTAGATTGCTCCAGTAAAAACCCAACTGTATAAATGGGTAATTGTATGTAAAAATAATGTGATATCTGTATAATGTGAAATAATGTATAATGTGATATCTTGTAACAATTGTAAGTCGCCCTGGATAAGGGCGTCTGCTAAGAAATAAATAATAATAATAATGAGAACTTACCGAATTCATATCAAGCTCTTTCTCCACCCAGCTTTTAGCTTCTTCAAACTCCTCCAGCATCCCCATGATGTACAGGGTATCAAGTGAATCCACGATGGAGGCTCCTCTGAGTCCCCCTGCATGGTGAGAGAAAAGCAGCAAAGTCAATAGGCAACTCTTAACAAAATGCAACACCAGCATATCAGCAACTGTGACAGGACTGCCTTTGATCTTCTCCACTCAGCCCACTGTCAGCTTTTGCAATGCCATTATGTGCTTTCGAATCTACAGTACATTGAGCAAAGTATGTTGCTCTTAATGTATTTTATTGCATTCACGTGTAATATACAATGATATTAGCCTGGAATGTGATGCACTTACACAGACATAACTGGGATTAAAAAGGTAAGAAGGCAATGAAACGCAATATTTGTTATATTCAGAAATATATTGTGAACCTCATTTTATTTGTGGGCCATTCATTTTCATTGATTCCGCCATGCAGTGGATCCCATAGAAAAGTTCCCTGGGACCCTGGTAGGCATGGTAACTGCGACTGCAGTGCACCGTGGGCTATCGATCAGTTACCGTGGTAACTCTTCTTTTTTTTCTTATAGAAAAGCATAAACTACATTTTGTGAAAAAATCCCCTGAAGAGCTCTGGTGCATTTTTCTTTAGAACTTAAAAAAAGAAATACCCTGAATGGACGTCACTTGGTGTCGTTTCAATGGAACCGACTGTATCTGTATAATCGCTAACTTGCGAGTTGCGCATTGTACTGTATACAGCTCCACTGTTGAGTTTCAAAATGTTATACCCTCACTAAAAGGTCAATAAGTCAAAGATTTCACAGCAGGAAGCTTATTGTGATGAGGGAAAACAATATTTATAAATCACTCAATCCCTGACAAGTTTAAAGCACTGTCACAATAAAGCCTGTGGAAGAGTGACAATGGAAAAAAAAAATCACTCTCCACACAATCATTGCTTCCCGATTCCAATCTAGCTAGAGTTGTCTTGTCTTGTTGGCTGCAAAGCTAAGGAACTGCAACCGGAGAACAGTTGGGCAATATGTCTTGTCACTTCTATCACAAGATGTGGTTTCAGATCCCTGGCTTGGGCTCATCAGGATTCCTTAAAAAACAACTTTTGAGTTAGTGCTTTTCAGATTATTTACAGAGAAAACCAATTTTATCTGTGTCAAAAGAGGTTAGCGGTATTGAAATGTCATGGTATGGTAGGCCCTGATCGCTCTGAACTGAATGTGACTGTATGGCTAACTATCTTTTTTTTTAAGTATATTTTCGGTTTTCAACTTGGCTGGTACGCTTGATAAGATTACTCCAGTCACCAATCCCACGGCAGGGTTTTGATTGCTCAGAGCCACATCAGGGTACAGTCGTATGCATAATGGTCTTCCTTTTGGGACGCAGTTCATCTTCACCTGCTTTTTGGAAATTCAACAGCATGCCTCATTTACAGTCCCCTCGAGTGCAGGTATGGCCTTGGATGGATGATCAGTTACAGGGCTCAACAATTTCACAGGTTTCTTTGTCTTTCCCTGGCGTGTATTTTAGCATAACAGACCATCGCCTCTCCAGAAGGTGACCTACTATCTCAGTAAACGTTTCTGGTCTGTAACAAATGGCTTCCCTTATGAAAGACACTGTCAGCTTGTTCACTTTTGGCTATATTTTAATGAAGGCCCTGATGTCCTTATAGTACTGTTTATAATAGTTAATATGTTGATATATATTAACTAACTGTGAATTAAATATGAACCACATTTGTTAACATACTAGTAACCTAGTAGTTAATTAAGCAATAACTTTAGGGCTGGTTAAACGTACAAGGAAATAAGGGCAGCTTTGTCTGGGGAAGTCACGGCCACTGTCATGTAATAGCCAGTTAATAAACTATAAAAGTGGCAACATGGCAAACCAAGGTAAACTATGGTAAATTCATAGTAAGACTGCAACAATGCCATGCAAAAAGACTGTGGCAAACTTGTACAAGGAACTGTTCTAGTTTCCAGTACTACTTGTATAAGGAACTGTTCTAGTTTCCAGTACTATAGGGTAGAATATTTAAAGATATCTCTTTTTTTTTTTTCATTAGTTCCAAGACCTGTTAGTTCGATCGCATTTCAATTAGTGGAATTAATTCAGCGTCCCTTCTGAAATCACTTCGGATATCTTGTTTAGTTAATGCCGCAGATATTGAATGGCTGTCATTATTGATATAACTGATAAAATGTTCAATGCATCTTTTCAGGTGATTTTAATCAAAGTCGTCACAATTGCAATAGTAATAATTACTCTAAGATTGAGGTTTTCTTTAGCTGTGCTAATCATCTTCGCTTGATAGAACATTTATATGACATAGATAATTATGTTTTTTTCATGTTTAGTGTATAGTAAGATAATATAATGGCTTTTTAAAAAGTAAATTATTTATGCATCTTTCTTAAATTGATCCCTCATACTAATTTCGAAAAGTCATAGTAAAATCTTCCAGACTAAATTATCAATACAAGAATTCAATAGCACTGGGTTATATCTTGACTCGGTACTATAATGTTTTTTCTTCAATAAGGAATATGTTACAATTGTCTGCAATCCTTTTTATTGCACACTGTAACATTGTTACAGGTGCATCTGGCCCTGAATTCGGCAATCTTTTCTTTCTCCTCTTTTGATTGATGCAATGGACAGGAGCACTGTATGTGAAGGAGAAAGAACATTGCTGTGTTACAAAATTGGTAGCCTTTGCTGAATAGCATTTCAAGTATGCCCCTATCAAAACAGTTGTCAATTAAATAGAAGATATTCAATTTTTGTCAACATATTTACAGAAGATAAAGTAAAACGTCTATAATAACAATCTTCAAATGTATGGGTAAGTCACGCAAGTAAACTAAGAATTAAAATACATGTACACAAAGCACTACTTTATATTTATAAAAACTGCTTACACTGCTTTATATTTATAAAAACTGCTTACACGTTTTAAGGTGGCAGCCTTAGTTGTAGTCATTTACAAAAAGTTACCATATGCAGTGAGTCAATCAATCAAAACCTTTAATTTATCCAGATGAGTCAATTGAGAACAAATTCTCATTTACAATGACGACCTGGCAAGAGGCTCACACCACCACAGCAAACAACATCAAACACAAGAAATAAGATCAAACTCTCATGCCAATTGTTAAAAACAACACAAAACATACATCTCATATTCACAGCAAAATGCCATGGAACTGATTTATCTACTAAATTTGCAATCTGTACAATGAAAGTGCACCATCACCATTCAAGAACATGACAGAGACTTTATACTCTTTCATGGCCACCACAATCCCCTGGCCTTAATCAAATTGAGCATGTTCGGGATGTTCGGGAATCGTTTTTTGCCATATACTTGTACTTACTAGAACCAAAGTCATTGTATTTTATCTTGCTCTTAATTGTATTAATACTTGTAATGTGATTCTTGAAATGTATTTTTGTTTACGACTGTAAGTCGCCCTGGATAAGAGCGTCTGCTAAGAAATAATTATTAATAAATAATAATGAACTTGAATCATCAGCAATATGAATGACTTAATATTGAATGGTTTAACATCCCTCGAGAAACCTTGTGTGTCAAGGCTGTGATCAATGTAAACTGAGACTCTGCCTGATATTAGGTACAGGTCCTATTACAAGCAATTTACTTGTAATATATAACTTTTTAGGTTAGATACTGTATGTTGGGTTGGCAACAGATCACCTCACTTGTATTCCTCGTAAGACAGCACACTGCATGACTCAGTATTGGCACAGTGTATAATAATATAAAACTTGGTACGGGATTTGCAGTGCCCGATTGCTCTAAAACGACATGAAGATTATTTAGAAATGTATTTATTCTCAAAAGAAGCTTGGCCAACTTCTTAAAAAAGGACATGGTTTTTCATGTAGCGGCAATCACATGCAATACAGCTTGAAATGTAGGACACTGTTGCATTAAGAATCCTGATAAGATATTGCAATACAGCTGGCGCAAGACAAGATTATGCCTTGCATGCTTTTTTCCAGATTCTTGCAGCAAAATCTATTGGAATGCATGCTCCCTGAGTGTTGGTTTCACACTGTTCTTGAAATAATTACATTTTATTGTTGGGTTTTTTTATGCCTGATGCAGTAGAAATATAAACATAGATCATTTTCACTGATAATGATACTCTATTGCAATAGCGTAGTTAGGTGTTACAGAGATTTAAAAGCACTAGCGTAATTTCTTCATATATCATGCAACATGTATATAGTGTGCACCCTGACTATAATGAGCATGACTGAACAACGCACTCCTCTTCTATACTACCCTATCAAACACACCATACTATACTCTACTGCTTCTAGAGGCTCGCAACACAGCGTTTTACAGGTCTGAGCTAGGCAACAGGACAGATTGTAGCCAGCACCATGGCAACTGACATCACTGTGATTTGTAGACCTCTTCCATGCCTTTATTCTTCCATAAGCTGATAGAGCAGGAGAATAGGTCTTCTGGAACAGGTAGAGGACAATGGGGTGACAAAGGAACTACTCTACTGCTTTTCCAGAAGAGATACATTAATGCGGCTCATATACTGTTAAATATTTAGTTGTCAGTGTTTATTTTTGAGGAGTGCAGTAAATACATAAATACAGTCATCAGAACTGTTTTTTTTTATATATATATAAGACTTGTGTATTTTTTCTATGTAATTATTTGATTGAACATACCTTTCATGTAAAATTTTAAAAAATAACTTCAGTAGTTACATTTTCTTATGTGTTAAATGTCATTTTCAGTATTCAAAAACAGAATCCCATAATCCCAAGAACACTGCCCACCTTGTACCTGTTGCACAACCCATATATAACACACACTTTTATTTAATTTGTGTGCATTGTCTTTGGAATATGACTGTACAAAAACAGAAGCGGTGCTTGTGGAAGAGGCAGGATTGGTGAAAATCTATCTAGACAGCAGATAGCACAAGCAGGGACAGTGTCCGCTTACCCCTATCTCCCATAAACCAATATGACTAACCATACAGCATTTGGCGTCTTTTAAAAACTTTAAAAGTATCCATAGCAACTATGACAAATTGTGTGGTGGTTTTGCAATGTGGATCACCAAACTGTTGAAAAGCTAGGGGACTCTCCTGTCTCTTTTTTCCATTTTATATCTTTCTCTGAACACATCCTGATGAATTTCTATTTCGTTGAGGAAGTTAATGCCTCCAATAACAACAGATTAAGTCGATTGTGCATATACGCAACATGAGATAAAGCTGGCAGATTTTCCACTGCATTAGTAGTAGTCTGGCTTTGCTAATCTAACGACTTGAACGCTTAAAGCACAGGCAATCATTTCTATTTCGAAATGTGTTTTCATTTCCTACAGGCCCTTTGGGTGTCATGTTTATGCAACTGAAGAGTCAAGAGACAAAGGGCACCCGGGCGATACTGGGACTGCATACCAGAGCAGCCTTGTTATTAGGTTGATCTGAAGGAAAATAAAATATTTAATTAAATTGGCCTTGGGTGATTACTGAGGTCTCACGAATGGAGGTTTGTTTGTATCACATTAAATCCTTGCATTAAATAAAATAATAGGCTGCAAGGGCTCCATTGTAGAGAAAACGAAAGTCACAAAGGTGGAACAGTCGTGTTATTTTGCACTGGGTTACATATCATAGGGAGATTGCTCATAATTGCTGGAATGTGGGCCCAAAGCAACTGCAAAGGTTCCACAGGTCAATAGAACTCCTCTGTAAGCGTGGTTTGATGGAAATTACCCCTACCAAATCCTATACCGATACATCAACAAATGATCAACTGCCGTTCTGATATATGAAAAAATATGACTATTGATGGGGAATCTTGCATTTTTATATTCCAGTCATGTTAAATTCTGTGTGTTTTCCTTGTAAGGTTCATTCCCAGACACATTAAGCAAATTGGTGGCTGTGGGGAACTGTTAAAGGTCCCCAGAAAGCAGGTGATTTAGAACAAAAGACACATTAAGCAGCACTGCAAGGCATTCCGTGCACTGCAAGACAGCTTTAACACAAGTATATTTGAGCACAGAACATTGCTCTTATATTGCAGAAGTGCAAGCAAGTGAAAAATATCCTGGACTTGGTTGTTTGATCAACATGCCTTCGCTTAGTAAACAACAGATTCAGCAGTTCTCAGGATATAAATATAATGAAATTCCACCTGTGCTATTACAGAGAAAATATACAAGGCTTTGAATGTAGAAAAATAAGTACATATTGCCTCTGAGACATATGGAGAATATAAAAATGTATGGATTAAAGGCATGTTACTTTATTAATAATGATATCCTGTGATAAAAAACAAAAATCACTTTCACCAAGACTATGTATTTCCAAAAAAAAATATTTGAAACCCATTGTACACTTAATAATACAGTGATTATATGCAAGATATTAAATTCAGTCTATATGATATTTTACTAGAATTCTGTTTCAGATATTGCTTTTACAGTGACACACACACGCACACACACACACACACACACACACACACACACACACACACACTTATATATATATATATATATGGATTTATGAAAAAAAACTAAGTTAAACTGAGATATTGCAATAGCATTTGCCTTTCTTTTTTATTTTGCTTGCTTGCTTGTGGTAGTTTTGATTCAAGTTCCATCCTTGTCCTTTACAGTTTATTCAGCCATCAGCAACGTCAGCATAAAGCCTGTCCTTGTCTCGATGTGAAGAAATATTATTGAGCTAAAGGTTAGCAACCAGAAGTGCCTATAGATATGAAAAAAAGATATATATATATATATATATATATAAAATGATAAGTCCCATGGTAAAGAAATCTCTCTAATGTATTTTTTTAAAAATCAATCTAGTCACTCAAATGGCTCTTTACCAATGTTCCCAATGACCCTACTGAACAGGTCTCTGTGGTTTGTTTGTTAAAATCCACTTCATCATTTATGTGAGCACTTATATATTCAACTTTTGACAGGTTATTATCTAACAGTGATGGGCTGGAGAGATAAACAAAGGTTGAAAATAATTATTTATTATCTAAAATACAGTAAGATCATGATCCTGCGTTGCTGCTGTGCTGGAATATAGAAATCCAGACAAAAGGATTTGACTTTAGATCTTGGATTCTGCAGTCCCTTGTACAGGAGAAATGCCATTCAGAGAATTCTACTACATCAACTACTTTGTTGAACATGTAGGTTTTAATAAAGGTGTCTACTTATGCTGTAATATGTGAATGTGAGATTGCTGCAAGTATTCCATTTTATTTCATTTTATTTTTTAATGTTGCCAGGGTTTATTGAAATCATTTAAACAGATACTGGTCTTAACACCTAACAAATATAAAGCTGATGTTTTATTAACCATTCAGCTGTCTTTATTGTATTCATTAATTTTAACAAATGGGTCAATAAATCATGTCTGGTGGAGAAACACCAGCAGGATTATTATAGCGTTAGTGAGCGGTGGTATTAAGATCATTAAAATACACCCTCCCCCCAGCAACCGTGTGTGTGTTCCAGATCTAGACTGCTGCACTGTTGTCATAAAGTTTAATTAACTCCTACTTTTTGAATGGAGAAAAACACCTGTTAATATGACAAAGCTAGAACCAAACAGATGAGTAATATACGGCACAGTCTGCCAAGCACCCACGAGTTGAAGGTTTCTCATTTGGAGTTAATTACATACTGGAGTAAATATGGCCCTTAGGGGTTAATCTGGTCAACAGCTACCCCCTCTGGATTGATGCAATACAGTTGTACTGCATTTCCTGGTACTGCAAACCAGTTGTGGCTTACTCTGGAGGGCTATAGTTTGATGAAATAAAACTCTCAATCAAACAGACATAATGTTCCAGTTTTCGTAAACACTTTCATTAATGTAACCCACACGTTTGCTGTGAACTATCTTATGCCTTTTATCACATCTGGGCGCCTGGGTTCAAATCAAACCCCATGTAATATTGCATTAGTCCTTCAAATACACCACACATGTCGTCACTACTGCCCAGGAGCAATAAAAGCTAATTGGATTAATAATGGAAAAAAATGTTACTACAGTTTTAATGTACAGTAGTATAGCTTTCAAACTGTGACGTTAAAAAAGAAAACTGCTACATGTTTATCCTACTGTTTAATATCTTATTGGGGATGATACCCTTTTAGCAAATTTAGCGAACACTCAAGCTTTGTAATTCAATTTAATTTCAAAATATATTTTTAGCTACAGAAAATCCCTCTAATCTTCCTTCCTACCACAAATTTTCAACCCGCTTTCATTATCCTAGCTTTAATCGCATGCAAGTTGCAAAAACATGTTTCATGGTTTTTCAATCCGCAAGGATTTGACTGGGCTAGAAGCTGCTTTAAGACAGGGCATAGGGCCACCGTGGACAGCCACGGCTAGACTGATCTGAACTGGTATTAAAATTGCTTTGGAGAGGATGCATGACTGCCAATTCTAATTCCTTCAGGGGCTTGGAGGGTAGAAATCTACAGTGAAGCCTGTTCCTCAGAATGGCCTATCGCTTTTGAGACCATCAGTAATGTGAATAGAGAAGCACCTGCCAGCAACGTGCCTCTTATCAGCCCTCTATCAAAGTCAGATTTATAATTAATAACACAAACTTAATTACCTCCTTTAGTTCCACAACCTGCAGGTAAAAATCAGCAAATAATACAGCATAACTACGGTATAGTACGCCATTGGAAGAGATGATTGCTTTATAAATGCTTGTATTTGATTTGACAATCTCCTGTAAACACAGGGGGGGTCATGCTGCCATCAGGCAGCGGTGCCATTTGCATTTACTGTGGTGACAACTTTTGGTGAGAAACACAATGCCTCTGCTTTAATTGACTCTCCTGACACACAAAAAAGCGTGTGAAAAGACAAGACTGTGATAAGACAAGGGGTAGACCCAGTGACTAGGTATTTAAGCAGCTCACTGTGGACAATCCTATTAGTGCAGATAACAGAGCCTTTATAAAGACCGAGACAGGCTCTAGTCTACACTGTTGGAGAGCACAGGATCTGTTCATAATTGGGGGTGATCATCAATGCATCCTCTGAAAAGCTCAATTTGATTAAATAAATACAAAACAGAATGAAAGGCTGTAAATTGGCATTAAATAGATAAAAGGGTTAGATTCGCAATGTTATTTACTCCAAATCGTGAACACTGCTAATTTTTGCAGGACGCAAACACAAGTCAAATATTGAATTTGGTGGCTTGTGAGCAGTCTTAAGTTTTCTTGTTAGAAAAGTGCACTAATGAAGATTTGCCGTTAATAGTTTTAACAATCTAGCCCACGCAGCTGAACCCTCTGTGTAAACGGACGTTTCATGTTTAAACTGTCATACACATTTAGTTTGTATACTTTTTATATTTTACATTTGTATTTATTTAAACTTGTACGGCATTCAATTATAGAGTATGAAACGATATTCAATACCACATACTACAAATAATGGAACTTTTTCAAACATGATGCCATTTGTTTTATTGTTATTATTATTATTATTATTATTATTATTATTATTATTATTATTATTATTATTATTATTATTATTATTATGTCTGTTTACCATTTAAATCTATACAGCCCTTCCCGTAATATATGATGTATTATCTATGTCATGAATTCAATTACATTCTGTTCAGTTAGGATGAGAAACCTAACATTTGCTGATAGCCCTATTAACTGTATATTTTATACCATACGGATGTGCAAACGGGTCTAATCCAGACACAAAATCAGTATTAATATACAGTTAATACATTTTAACGTAATGTATAAAGTTATCTGTGGAGATGTAGCGACTCATTTTCAAGTTGTCCCATTAGTTCTGATGGGAAACACGCTTCTGTTGGCTCCTGAGGTCTATACAACACCTCTACTCCACAGCCTCCTGTAAAACTGAGTCAGCATTCCTGGTATCGCTGTACCATGTAATCACGCTAATAGGCACATGTGCTTGTGAGAGGAAGGCACCCTGACACACAGGATCATTTGCTGGTGAAAGACTATTAGTGGGAAGTGGAAGAGACAGATAATATCCATTAGAAACCCACCTCCTGTAAAAGGCTTTTTTTATATATGGTATTTTATCTATGAACACCTTTTCAGGAAGACAATTAATTTCACTGGCTGACAACATCTTGAACCTCTACTTTATTACAGAAACAACATTAAGGAAAGAAAAGGTGACAAAGTAGCTTTAATCAATTCTATTTGTTTCAAGATTTACCTAAAACTTGGAGGATTTGTGTTTTTTTTTTAAATGCTAAGGGTATTTTTCAAAAGCTGAATGGCAGCCTAATCCTGATCATTTCGGCATTTTTTTTTCTTCTTAATACCTAATGATCGGTGAGAAGCAGGCCAAGGTTTTAAAGAACACTTTCAAGCAATTGGTGCAGAGAGGTAGACAGAAGATTGTGTTGATGAATGCATCATTCAAGGTCTTCCCAAATATCCAGGGATTGTGGTGGGCATTGAAGATGCCTAAAGTCTCTGTTATCCTCTGCCATCAGGGTGCAAAAGCACAACTGTTTGGTGGACATCATCCGTAACGATGCTATAACAAGAGAATATGCCTAACACCAGGGAGATGCCAAAAGCAATTTTGTGAACAGGTCCTAATTAAGTGGCCAGGCAGAGTATGCCCATAAAGAACACAAAAAGAAACAAAAATGAAATGGTATAAAACTAGCAAGAAACAACTTAGTTGTAGAGAGGAGCGATTCAGTTGTTTTAGTTTTATACCGTTTGCATTTTTCACTCTTCCTTAACAATTCACCTTTGCACTTCAAAGTATCTCCATATACTCGCATTCTATAATTAGCCGCAACACACTGTGCATCATTAGCATATACGGAACAAACATGTGTGCTAACTGTTTGTTATTCAATGGCTGAAACAGCAGGGAAATGTTGCTTTCAGACAATTCCACTGTGTCACTTGGCCCAGAGACCAAGCCAATCTCAAGAAGAAAAAAAAAAGGCTTTCTTGAATACATTTACTGCCATTACGTCCAGGGTCAGAAGGACACATTTTAAAGAGCTTATTCCTTTTCTAAATAATCCAAAGCATTGCCAGCGATCCCACTCTCTGGTGTATGGAATCTGTCACAGCTGCTGTTCTGTTATTCTAAACGTGTGCGTCCCTTGAACCTTACAGCACTGGAGTGAGCTTGAGACCTCATACCCATATGTAATGGTACTCAGGCTTTACACGGAACAGATTCAAAGTTTTGAAGAACTGCGGTCATTTTCCGTCAAAGTTGCCGTGTCCACAAACCCTCAGAGTCTGTTTTCCAGATTCAGCTTTCTGCTGACAGTCCAGTTTGTTAACATACTCCAAAAAAGGTTACTTTTAGAAGCAGGGACCCTATAGTAGTGTCCTCCTCCCCTTTAATACGGTCTCTTTCTATGATACTCAAGAAGCCACATGGTCCTGTTACTGCTACTATTTGCAAGAGTGGGAGATTTGTTATGCTGTTTTAGTAAAAAAGTAAGTACTGTGTACTTCTATAGGAAAACATATAAAAGAGGGTAATAGTGGAGGCAGGTGTACGTACATATGTTAGTGTATTTACTGACTCTGAAGGTGCTTGTCCAGTTATGATAGAGCTTGCTAAGGTCATTCCTTAGTACCGGTTTTTAAGAGTATAAGAATCTGGGGTTTAATGAGGCATCCTGTCTGTCTGTCTGTCTGTCTGTCTGTCTGTCATGCTTGAATTTTTCAATATATGAAGAGAAAAGCTTGGTCGTTCATGATGAAACTTGGTTTGTACATACTTTAGTACATGTTATTGAGGTAATATGGACACGTGTCCGTCTCTATGCCAAATTACATATTTACATTTGCAGACAGTGGATGTAAGTCACTTGATCTACTTCTTAAGGCCATTGATGGCTCAAATGTTGTGCTGCTATGGGGGACTGGGGGGGGGGTGTCGCTTACAGGATTGTTTCATGTTTTTTGAGCTGTGAGCTAAAAACATATTTCCCCCAAAAAAACACCATGGTGTCAAGAATAAATTGTATTTACAGTTCCAGGACCTAAAGGGTTAAATACAAATAAATACCTGCTAGCTGCTGAAAAAAAAAACCCAGCAACTATTAAGGATTTCCTGTGCCCTTGATACGACCACTAATTGTTAAAACTTGAAATTCTAAATGATCTGATTGAAAATGTCCTGAGGCTGTTGATACTCCCTTCTGGCTCTAGAATCATTTTAAAAAGCCTGCCAAATGCACTTTGCTTCAACCCTGTCTGTACACACTGCTGAAGCTAAAGCTGCTGGGTTTGTATCGCCCTGTGGGTCCATGTAAACACCCCACTGGTCAGCATTTACATCTGCTGGCACTTACATCCATTTACATTTTAGAAGATTCTATAGGTCTTCGTTTTACTCCAAGAGGATAAGACCATGAAACTTCCCGAATGGTAATAAATACGCCTCAGTTTGCCTAATTATTTCACTCCTGTTTTTATTCCCAATTTAGAGTGTGCCATTAAGTTCACTCACTGCAGCAACCCCCACAACAGCTCAGGAGAACTGAAGGTCAATGGTTGTCCTGGAGCTCTACAATTGATGGCCATTACTGCAGGGATCATGTGCAGTAAGAAGAAACAGCCCATGACGATTCTGCCTCCCTAACCTGTGGGACAGCCAGCCAATGCAATGCTCCCTGTGTAGAGTAATCACAAGCAAAGAACGGCAGCATTGCACTACTATGAGAGCCCCAGCATTCTCCTGACTGCATGACTCACCTGGCACACCACAAGGTTATGCCTTTACCAGGTGAGTATTAAACATACCATATTTTTATTTTCCATTTCTAAAACAACCCTGACCATTTGGCTAATAAACAGCTAGACTTATTATTTAATTCACACAAATTAGCACTAGTGTCTTTTAACATCTGTTCAGGCTTTCCATCTAAACTGTAATAATATTTTTAGTTTAAATCTATTTTTAGATTTCCCGAGTCAAGTGCAAACTGAATTTATTTATTTTATTTTATTTAATTTAGTACTGGCCGCACAGTGTATTTTTTATTTTTTTTTAAAAATGAAAGACCATGTGACCTGGAGCAAAGGTTCCGGAATGCAGCAATTTAAAATATTAGCATTACATGAATGTGAAAAAAAGAACCACAGTATTCCGGTAATGTAAATACAGCTTATAAAGATAATAAGAGCAAAGAAAATTCATTTTAAAACTTTGGACTGCACTTCACTTTTTTCGTAAGTGACAAATATCAATATGCTGCATGTTTGAGGATATAAAACCTCATATGAAACAGCATTCATTAATGAAAACAGAAGATATACAATAAGGATCAACGCAGGTTCATTCAACACACGAGAGTGCTAACAGAATATCTTGCAAGTAAAGAAGACACCAGTGATTTACTCTACAGCACATCAGTATTTCTCACTTGAGGGATACATGCAAATTCTACTTAGATTTTACTTTCAACTGGGGTTTTGAATCCTCCCATTGATCGACAGTTTCACAAAAGGATGAACAAAAAAATATCTATATATTCACCACAGTTTACATAAGCATATGATATCTACTTTCATTTTTAAATATGAATATGCAACTTATCAGATCCTTTAGCTGTTCTTTTTACATAAAGTCATCAGACTTAAAAGAAAGTAATTTCAAAACTAAAATAAATACATAACACTGGAAGGAAGAGTGGTAATCCTTGTGGTGTTATCTTACACTGTCCATTTTCATTTAGCAATGAGTGCAATTAAATGATAAGTCTTATTTAACAGAAGAAAAAAAAAACACTTATATACAGTATTATTTCTTTCTGTTGGGCTCATAATTCCTCCTCCAAAACTAAAAATAGTACATACACAGTAAGCATACAGTGGTGTACTTGTGCAGTGAAATATTGTATTACACTTGATACAACCAGCATTGAGATATCTAGAATCAAATAGCTTTTTCATATACAGAATTATTTATTTATTTTTTTTACTGGATGTCAATTTGGAATCTGTCTTACACTCATTCAAATCCAATGACCAAGCGAATAGGTTACATTGGGTAACTACACTGCTGAAGGCTTTAGCTGGACAAAACAAATACAGAACTATATGATTCCCGGTATGGCCAGGCAGCACAAAAAATAGCCAAGTGCCAACCCTACAAAAGTGCTATTTTAGTATAAAATTGAATATGATTTCCAGGCACTGCAGCTTTAATACCTGTACTATCCAAGAAAATCGCAGGTCAATAACTCCACATGGGACTATCATCTGCTTTTATTGGATAACTCCAGAAATCCTATCATACTGTGGTATGAAAAATACAGCTAGAAACCACCCCCGCGATTCAGTAGAAAACCATTTTCTTCACTTACCAACAGTGACTGCTTCTTTTTTTTATTTAAAGTTTGCAAACAAGATCAAACAGTACAGTATTTCAGTCAGCCGTAGAGGGTTTTTATTTATTTATTTATTTTTTTTTTTAGCAAAGATACAGTAATTGACGCTGACACATCGCATAGTATGTTTATATAAAGTGAGACGTATACTGTACAGGTGTGTGCTTGCCTTGAAGTATTTTGCGTTAAGGAAATTAAGAAATGCTGTCCTGAAACACAATTTTGTCCAAAGGGGAACCTTATTGCCTGCTGCACTCTGACACTTTTGTTAAGGCTGACATAAATGAATCAGTCACAGTTAAGTTTCAAAGGTAGATTCATTTCAGATTTCTTCACTCTTTTTTTTCTAGGAATACATTCATTGAATGAAGGGGCAAAATATCTACTGTGCTGGAAATGCAGAAAACATAAGCCACAAAGCAATTCGGCTGCATCTGTACCACCAGGCAATTGAGTTCAAAGCGGTCATTACAGCTGAGCTGCAAAGCTTGTTCCAAGGCCAGCAGCTGGATGTAGCCTTTCATAATCCAGCAGCTGGATGTAGCCTTTCATAATCCAGCAGCTGGATGTAGCCTTTCATAATCCAGCAGCTGGATGTAGCCTTTCATAATCCAGCAGCTGGATGTAGCCTTTCATAATCCAGCAGCTGGATCTAGCCTTTCATAATTCAGCAGCTGGATGTAGCCTTTCATAATCCAGCAGCTGGAAGGTCTGTGCTGCAGTCAAAGCCAGGCCCCTTGCTTTGCAATTCCCATTGCATGCTTCTGCTTCCTTGCATGTGTTTAACTCATTTACTAATCTCCTCCGAGCACTCCTCTGAACTGCCCTGCACTAAACAGACTAATATTCAATTGTGCATGACTATGAACTATAACCGTGTAGGGTGACGAAATGTGCTCTCAACAGGCTCAGACAGTGGAGTTCACTTCCTTGGCACAATGGTAAAACCTCTCTTACCGTAAACTCTAAACTCTAAAAGTTTATAATATTTCTTTTCTATTAAAACTTTATTTTAAATAATAAATTATGGTATGTTTGCAATCCAAGTCACTTTTTAACAAAAACAAAAGGGGGAATTCAGGGCTTTGTTTATGTTTGCTTGTGCTGTCAAAATATTATTAACAATAATAGCCATCTTGAGAAGGTCTTTGGGAGAATTTGGACAGCGGCTTGGAGCAGCCATCTTGGGGAGGTCTCAGGCAGGTCTTGCGTAACAGACGTGCTACTCTAGTAAGTGCTACTGTATGTTTTTTGTTGTTAGCTACTACACTGGTATTTTGCTAAACCCTCTGGTGACGGGTTGGTTTTGAATTAAGAGCTGAAATGGATTCAGGGGCCACTTAATGGTGAATGAATTTGGTACTCACCAAACATGTTCCCAATGTGTCCACTTCTTGTCAGTGGCTGCAGTTCATTTTTTCCCCAGGCATAGGTCTTATAGTTATCCCAGGAAAACTTCATCATCTGGAAAACAGAAAATAGAAAATTTCTATTAAGGCCTCAAATACTGCAGTCTGAAGACCAATAATTAGCACATAGGTACCACCACACCACATCTCACACCTATAAATAAGGATGGTAATTTCAATGTGTTAGCAGTTTCCTTTTTATATCTCAAACACAGTGCCATGACAGCAGACCCACACTTTCAAATACTTTCATTTCAGTACCAAGTAGTTTGAGGGCAAAACTCAAGGGCCTATTATTAGGATGTCAAGGTTTTAAAATATTCTTAAAGCACAGCCGCACTGAGGCTTAAGTAAATTATATCTGTCAAAAACAATTTCACAACTACAAAAACAGCCAAGTTGGAATAATGGGAACAGACATATACAGATGTCACATCTACAAGAGCCAAGTACATTTAAAAAAATGAGTCAGTCCTGTAAATATATAATCTAAAAGTGGCTAAGTTAAACAAAAAACAATTAATGTAAACTTGGACCCTCGTTGTATTGCAATAGGAACTAGTAGCTACATGAATAATAATTTAATAATTAATCTAGCATATTGAGGTTTTGTGACATTTGAGTCTTTAGAGCTGTCTAGAAACATGCTGGTGAAACAACTGGGATAGCTCTAGCAATCCCCTATCTTTTCCATAAAGCTCGGTCCTGTATAGATCGCTTTTTAGTCAGTTTGGGCTCCAAAGGACTTGTGAACCATTCCAGATTCAAACCACGGAGATGAAGAGCTGATGCATTAACCTGCTTCGCCTGTTGTCACCCAGCCTTTCTCAAAATGAGCACCTCAGAAAATCTTGAACATTTCAGCAGGGAAAAATAAAGGTCTGCAGTAAAAAAAACCACATTTTCTTTTAATCACCAGTATGGTGGCCCAGTGCGCAATGTACTCCTCCCTGTATCAACAGGTCAAAAGTTTATATCCTCCAGAGCTTGGGATGGGAGCCAAGGAAGAGATGTAGGGAGTACTCTTTTTCTAAATGATTAATAGGGATACTGTTTGCCCTCTGTGGGACAGAGAGAAAAAACAAGGTTGATTTGCGTCGATCTTGGCTGACCAGGCATAATACCAGGAAACAGACAAGAAGAGAGATTACTGGAAATCAGTTGTGGGAAGCAAACCCCGGCCCAAATGGTGGTCACAACAGGCAGTTAAATAGAAAGTTAATGTAGTAAATCCTGCCTTGAATGTGTTGCTTTTTGCTGTTCTTGTCTTGTCTCAAATCCTTGGTAATGCAAAAAAAAACACCATTCCAGTAGCTGTGTCTCATATGAGTTATGCAGTTGTACAGTTCTCATGAATTAATACATGCTTCCCATATACTATAGTGTGGTCCTTTCAGAATTGGAGGTTGGGCCTCTGCAGTCTTTCAGACACATTCTCACCATGTGGGGCATGAGTCACTCAGCTCTTCTCATCAACCACATATGGATGAAACACCTCTGCAGAATGAGGTCCACTTGAGGTTGAATGGTCAAATAATGCAATTACAATATTTCACCACATGGTGTCCAAGGAACATAATTATAATCAAGCCATAGTTTTCATATGAACGTTGCCTAGCACTCATAATCCTGCCCGATCCCCCCCCCCCCCCCCTCCCCTTTGCAGTCTTCACGGTTGAAGCATATAGAAAAAAAGACAAAATGCAAATCATCACATCAATTCACCTCCCGGTAATAAACTACATTAAATCCATTTTTCTATATCTGCACGAAAATGCGGTACTGCAGCAGTCACTCAGGATTAAAAACATTATTTTCAATTATCTTCTGCTCTGATCAGCCAAGGCAATGTATGATTACCAAGCAGGTAGCTATAAGTTTACATTTTAAATGTCCTTCATAGTGGAGCACGCACAAACAGGTTCACACACACACACACTCACGTCAATACCCTATTACCCGTAATATCTGAAACAAGTCTATAAGATGAAGTCTTGTAGGAATTCCAAGTACCATTAATTCTGAGGCTGGTCCCTCCCTTGGGAAGCCTGTTTAGCAATATACAATCTCGTTATGCACCGTGTCCCAAACTAAATGATTGATTATTCTGCGCACAACTCTATCCAAAATACAGCAGTGTTGATTAATCTCTAATTGTTAATAATCGATTTAGCAATCAGCACGTCATTTAACAAACACCAATCACCCCGTGTGGCATCAGGAAAGAATATTCTGCAGCTAAAATGAAAAGCTTTATGCTTTTAAGTAGTAAGCACAATATGAAAAAAGTGCAACTAGAGCATTGTGCAGATGATTGAAACACAGTATTTAATGGTGTTGTTTTCACTCAATCTATCGAGGGTCACGGTCTGCATGCTAAGCACTTTGCTGAATACTTTAACAGCAGGGTATGATTATTGTCAGCGCTCATTTCAGTAGCATGTCGAGATGCCTGATGGCAGCCTGCAAGTTGCAGAACACTCCTGCTACCTTCTGAATTTGACGATAGCCTCATGAAATAGTCTAATGAGCAAAAGAGCTACCTGGGACCTTAGCTCAGGCTACAGATGTTGTAAATCAATTAGTGATTCACATGGTTGACTCAAATCAAACCGTCATCTCCTTTGTAATAAATACCAAGGGCCAATTAAATTACATTGCGGCTGGTTTATGTATTGTAAATTTTGCAAATGCATGTAACAGCAAATAAACAGAGCGCATATGCACATATCTGTTTTGATTCAACGAGGTGTTGATCAAATCAAAATGTCTTCATGTTTCTTTATTGCATGAATATAAATGTTCCTAAAGCGAATTGGGTCCCAGGTCTAGGTGCACTACAATGTATCAAAAATAAGGTCCATGGTAGTCTCCCTAGTAAAAGCTTTGAAGTTTGGAGTACAAGCTGAGTCATGCCAGAGAGTCAGGCTCATGCCAGGTTGCTGATCTCGGCTGGAGAATCACAGGCATCCTCTCTATTTACAGGACAGTTCATCACTCCCGAGTCTGGACAGGGACTTCCCTCGAGGGTCCGGTAGCTGGATAACATCCATTGCTTAGGTTTGGCTAGGGAACAGAGGCTGATCTAATTGATCTAATAGCCGGAACAGACAACCCCATGATCAGCAACCGTATTGCTGGAATTAGGAATTTTAATCAGTCATTAGTATTTAATATGGGGAATATATATATATATATATATCCGAAGGGATTCACCAAAGCAGCAAAATGGAATACCGGTTTGCCCCTCTCTACTATAGATATCTTTTAAAGAATTAGGATCCCAATACACAGCATTTCTCACAACCTTACCAATCTCTTACCATTACCAGTGGTTCTATTCCTTACATTCTGGGTTTGACCTACTGTAATCAATACCTACTGGGGTGAGATTTATAGATGCATTATTTTGAATTGCTGGTGCATGGCGATGCGACAGAGCACAATCCAAGCAGGTGTGTGTGTTGATGTGCTCTTTGAAAAGCATGCATGTTAATCAGCAAAGACAGAAAAATGGCAAGCTGGAAAGACAAGAAAGGCTGGCATGACAAGATGAAGGGGTTGAGTAGCAGGAAATAACTACACAAGGAGGTGACTGATAACGGCATCGAGCCGCCTGGCAGCCAGCAGCTGCCACAGACAAAAGATGAAACAATATGGGAGCAAACACTGGCGACAGGTTGCAGTAGGGAAAACACTGGAAGACTGAAGCAGAAAGCAGGGATGCACCGTCATATAGAGACGAAAGGGAAAACGGGCACATATATTTGTTACTGTATTTGTTTTTATGTCCCTCAAATTACCTTGTTACACAGAGGGACATGTTGTCTGTAATTAATAAAAGCTGCGTCTCCCTGCTGCAAGTCAGTTTTAGTTATTGGCTCTCGGTTGGCAGGTGCTTCTGTATCTAATACTTCACAAATTATGGTTTCACGATACAAAAGAGCACATGGGCTTTATGACTCTGTAGGCCATTCTGGAGACTTTGATTTAGATTTCCACCTCCAATTTCCCTCTAAAAAGATTTAGAGATGAGGAATGGTAACATTTCTCTAAGACAATTCAAGCACTTTGCAGTCAAGTTGCAACAGAGTCGTCCTGTGACTGCCCATGGTGGCACTATTGACAGTGTTATGGCAGTCGTTTCTATTTTTATGTCCAATCCGTTTAAAAATGTGTCTTACCCAAGTTAATATCCACTATCAAACGATTCAGACACATACTTTGCCAGAAGTTAAAACTAAATGTCATCGTTGTTGTATGTTTCTTATAGACATGAATAAAAAAAATCAGCAAACAGTTTCAAACAGAGGAGAGTTAATAGCCCTACTGCCCTGTTCAGTATACTTTTCAAGCACTTAAGCAACCCTCAAATATAACCATGTGGATTTCAGGGGGACAATTTCGTCTAAACTGCATATTGGCTTCAGCTCACAGACTACACTGCTGCTGTAAAAATGTAATATACAGTAACCAAAAAATATACTACGGAAATCATTAGAGCTAGCAGAACCATCTTGATGCACACCAGTATCTATTACAGTACATGTTTTGTAGGACTGTGCTGGAATTTTCTGCACACGCTTCTATGTAAACTCTATGGAGAAATATCTGCTAGCTTGCATTCACAAACTAGACACTAGATAACCAGTTTATAAGCTTACCTCATCAACAGTAAATCATGTGCTTCTGTGATTCATAGAATAAAACAGTTTAACTTATTTCATTTTTTCCTTTTGCTTTCCTCTAGGGCTTTTTTTTTCAGGTTGGAATGTCTAGTGCTAACCTGATTACATTTATTCACTTGCCTGAGGTGGTTGAAAACTCTAGTGCTGTGCTCCCTGGAACTTGCTTGTGTGTATGTTGGAATGCTAGAGCAATATACTGCAACAGTTCCACTCTACCCTGCAGCTTCTGTCCAGTGTCTTCAGGTTACTGCAGCTTGGGAGAAGTGCATCAAATGAAAATAAAAAACAACATGGCAAATAATTTCCCCTTGCTTTGTATGACACACATACTTCTCAATGGGTGCCTATAATTTTGAAAAATACTATATTATTAATGCACCTAGAATGATGGTCAGACGCAGTCATTTTTGCCATAATCTGCAATTCTGAAAAATGCTCCATTATAATATTATGTACACTGTTTTCACATGGCACCAAGATGGTATTGGTAGTGGATCTCTCATTTGCTGCAATTATAGACAGACAGAGAACAAGTGCAAAATATTGCATCAATATGAACATATTCATACATTTCCTAATGGTTAAATGTTTGTTTTTTTTTACTATGCTGCACCATCGAAGTGATTCTAGGATGCATTTTAGAATAGCCCCAATAAAACGTCAGTGAAAAAGGTAAAAAGTTAGTTTGTGAACAAGTTTCATAGTCCAATATTTTGAAGCTTGAGTTATGGGTGAAATAACTACACTTGCACTTTCTTCATTCCAATGGTAAAAACATCCTCAGGTATAAACACCACAGACCATTTTTATGACCAGTGTAAAAAGTTGCAATGATAAACGGTTGTGTGGCTCTGCAGAATTCTAGGTGTATAGGAGGGCTATAACTCAACTCTTTGCTTTGGCCAGCAGGCTGGGAACCTGCTTTTTCATATGAACTCCTGCTCTGCGGAGTTGTTTCCTTGATCTGTTAATAAGCCATTGTACCAATACTCTCGCTGTTAAATCATCAGCCATTACCTGCCCTGGGCGATCTATCTGTTTGGAAACTAAATTTGCAAACACTACAAAAAAAAAAAAAAAACTTGAAAAAACAAAGAACAAAGCAGCCAATAACACAGATGAAGCTTTTATAGAAATAGGGTGGAGAAGACTGAATGGTAGCAAATACGTACCCTCCGGGCTGTTTTAGCGTTTCATAAAGGAATGAAGCCTGCTGTTGCATGCTATTTGTTAGAGAACAACATTTAAAGTCAGAATCTAACATTTTACAAGCCCATTTTAAGCCCTTTACACTTGGATACTTTTTGTTTCATATGCTAAATTGTAACTGTTGCTGTAATACAATGGGCACTATTGCCAAAACCTAAAGGACAGTTTGAAGGAATGTTTTTTTTTTTGTTTTTTTTTAATGAAATTTCTCTTTTATTGAAAAGTGCTTTTAAAACAAAAATAAACTAATAAACCATTTTAAAAAGATGTCGTGAACTTGGTTTTATTAATCAAAATGGACTTTAAAAACTGTCCTTTAAGTTGTGTGAATCAGACTACACGGTAGTCTGTCCAAAACCAAGCAGGTACTATGAAATGGCCATGGGGCACAGTCACTGGCACAGACACATACTGATGTGTTCACTACACCCTTGTATACTGTGTAGAGCAAGTAATTCACTACAGGAATCTTGACATTAAGTACACTATTAATGATCATTAAGCCTGGACATTTTTCATGCAATAATCAGGCTGTTTTCCTGCTGAAGCGTTAAGACTTCATGAAAAATTCATGGAGTTAAAAAATAGCCATGCTGATGCCATAAAAAAACGAGAAAAAAACCGAGAAAAAAACGAGAAAAAAAGCTAATTGAATGCCCAGACCTTGCCTTCCAGGGTCTCTCGAAAATAATGGAAAGTTGTCATAAAGAAGAAAAATGAAATAAAAAAACTAGCAGTGAAAAAAAAAAGAATAAATGAAATTCCTGTATTTTGGCTGAGAGGTACCTCTATGTGTGAATAGATGAAGCTTTATACATGCACATTTTTCTTTCATAAGTCTCCCTCCGTCAGCGTGGGAGCGATTCAGCTTTTGTCAATCATAGCCTTGTCTATTCACTCATAACTTCAATCGTCCGTAATAAGGTAAAACCTATAAGAAACTCGAGTAGACGAAAACACTGCAGCTAAGTGCCTCCATCAATGCAATGTCCGTTTGCTGTTGAATAGTTCATTTCTTTCCTGTTTAACATCCTGAAACGTGGATTCTGTCTGATTCTCTTACCAACAAATGCTTCTGAAACGATTCCTCAAGGCTGATCGTGGGGCAGTGATCTGGGGGAGCCTGGCAGTGTTGCAAAGGTTTCTCTGCACAATGCTTCACCTATGGGCTTCAGCACTGGTTTGATTACTATGTCTATTAACAGAAAACGGGAAGTTGAAGAGTATCTATGATTCATGCTTGTCACTTTAATACACAGGTTTCGGTATTCATGTTTGTGTCCAATGTAAAAACCACACTGCTGAAAAATAAAGCAACACCACATGCAAAATCTGTTCCTAGAATAGTCTATCTTGATGAAAGAGATAATGTCAGTTGCTCTATGAAAATAAGTAAGTTCCCACAATGAACCAAACAGACAGGGAGATTCATTATTCATGTAGCACTGTTGTTCTGCATTGTTTTCAGCTCTACTTAAATGCTGACATTATTGAAGAACCCTCTGGTGGTTCAATAGTGCGTCACAATATTTTTCCTTTGCATATCATTCTCCATGTAACCTCCAGTTTTTGCGATGCTCCGACAATATTGTGCGAATTATGAATCACTCTGTATAACTACAGTTCATCTGAAATGTTACGTAATAAGCCATTTCTTTTAGATCTATACATTTAACATGCAATTCTGCTACACTACCCTATGAAAAACACCATGATATATTTTATATCAGTGTGCTCTTTTCTTTTGTAAAACAGCAAACACATTTAATGTATCAGCAAACAAAAGAAAAGTGCCTGTAAAGTATACAGAATGCTTCAACCCGAGTATACTGGGCACATTGTATAGCAACCTGTATATAACATGCAGACGTTCCAACAGAATTTGTTAAAGTGTGTGTGTGTGTCATAGTCTGAAAATGATGGTTAATCTCAGTGTGGTAGCTCAGCTGATCCACATTGGAAACATCAAAACAACCAACTCATTTCCAGCTATTGCTATTGAGTACTGCAATATAATGTTGCTGGTTCATTTCTAATCAACTCACAGCATCTATTACAATATATGCATTGATTTGATTTTAACATGCACAAAAAAAGCTGGAAGAGAATATGCAACACTCAGTGTTCAACGGTGCGGACAGACTCTCCTGCAAGTTAGCAATACACAATGTGCATGCAGCCCCAATAAACACTGCACCAAAGAAAGCTCTGCAAAGATCACTCAGAATGGTTACATCGTTCATATCAGTATCTGTACAAGATGAGAAGCATAAAAAAATGGATAGCCCAAGTCATAATCCTCACCTGTGCAGACAGGCACAGCAGGACACAGGTTTGTTTGATATGAACAGGAGAAGAACAACAATCGTCTTGAATCTGTTCCCTAAAGCAATCAACCCTTTTATTAATTAACTCTGTATTAATGAGTGTGTTTTAATGATCTGGAATGCAGACAGCATGTCCAATGTGTTTATTCATTCTTCCGCCACCTTTGCTGAACCGCAGCTCAGGGTATTAGAAACTGAATTGTCAGGAAAAAAATGAAATCCATCTGCAAAATCTTTGCCTGGTGTAGGACACCTGTTAATCCGTCCGGTTCTGATCAAATGAGTTGTGGCAGCAGCAGTAAAGACTCTTTATGATTTCTATCTCCAATCAGACGTTTACTGCTTGGCCTCTGATCTGAAGATGCATGTGGATTGTAACCACTTATTCTGTATACATTAATTGAGGAGAAGCTTTCCAGAATCCACACACTCCCCCTTCCTTGCTTGCTAATCTCAGTTGGTCTGAATCTCAAGGCTTCTATTAATTGCAGACCCGAAGAACAGGGCATGCAGCAGAACAGATACACTGACACAAAAATAGACCCAGTGGTTGAACGTTGATTATGATCTGCTAAAATTGTAATTCTTAAATTGTCTTACAGTAAGTGCCTCGTGTACATTTTTGTATTGATGCATTACAATTAAAATTACATTATGTCACGATCTAGGAGATTGGCTTACGCGGTCCAGATGGTGTATTTTAAAAGTCTTAGCATTAAGATGTGCTTGAATTCTTTTCATTTTCATTATCATATTACATGCTTATCACTCAATAAGACATACTGTTTTTTGGGGTTTTTTTTAATAATTATTTACTGATTTACTGATTTTGAGTTTTGACAATTTTTTGTTTTGTCGTTTTGAAAATCGTTTTGGTTTTGCAGCATGCATTCCACCATACGAGTTAGAGGAGACGACAGAACCTCCTGCCGTTGTCAAGAAATGCAATTCTTTACCTATCCCATGCTGTCTGTATCACGGAGCCTTATTCCAAAACCCAAATATGATACTTGTATTCACACATCATGGGTCATAAATCTGTTGGAAATACATTTCACAACTTTAACTCAGGAGAGATCGCCGGGAGATAGAGAATTTCTCTCACAAGCACTGCAGTGTATCCAGTTCATACTTCCTCCTGCAATGCTTCTTGCTGTCCTCTTCCATTCATTTTCAGCAGAACCCCAGCATTGTTGTAAGACGGAGCGTGAATTTGTTACACTATGATAGCTTCAGGATTTTAAATGATCAGACTAACTTTATAATAAAAATATAGTCAGTCTCACATTAATAATACAAAAACCACTGCAACAATATGTTAATGTTTTAAAAACAACTTAGTTGATGTATTTTAGCCAACGTTTACTAGCCAACAGTCTTGCAATGGATCCTGTGGGAAACGTAATGGTCTTGCAGGACTTTTGGTTTTAAGTATATATCCCATTTCTGACATGACAATCAGTCAACCCGTGTTTTTGTCTTTTGGCTAGGATTAAACTATAAACTGGCTATAAGACACTGTTTTCCTTAAAGGAATTCTGGTTAATTTACATTATTTTCTAATACTGGGGTTTGTGACAAAAAGCATCATGTTGTGACATTTTTTAGGCTTCCTCTTTAATTAACTTTCAGCACCCAGAACGCAAAAAAAAAAAGAAAAAAAAGAGGAACACAGAACCAGCAGCCAGGAGCCACAATGTGTGTGTGTGTTTATCATTTCAATTCATCTGGTACTACACAAGGTCAAGCGAAAGCTCTTTGTGCTGTTACTGTTTCCATTCCTAGGTCATTTCACCTCAGAAGTGTATTTTGGGTCAAAGCATGTTCCTGGTTGTAAAGACAACAGGGGAAGCAGCTGGTTGGGTAATGACCAAGAGAGTAGACTTACTAACAACAAGGCTGGCAAACCTAGGGTAGCACCAGACATCATGTTTTCTAAACTGCACATTTCATAAGGCCGACATAGCGAATCAAACTTCATGGCAGATAGGATTTATGGAGTCATTTTCTTAAGCCACACCCCCCTTCATGCTACTATAAACCGAAATATTGTTTTTCTGTATGAATGCATTTTGCAATGGTGTTCGCTGAAGCTTTTTCGCTTCAGCGAACACCATTTCAGGTGGAAACTGAAATGTAGACAATATTATACAAATACAAAGCCTGCTCTATCTCCATACGTCTGTGTTTTTAGAGTTGTTTCTTAAAGTTAACAATACATGTTTTTATTAAAGCTTTTGTGTTTTTAGCACCTTTTTCACTTAGAATTTGTTGAATCTTCAGATAGCTGAGGAAAAAAATGTGAACGGTTGCTATGTATAATTACCATTGCTATAGCGTTTCTATGAGTATATACCGTTGTTAAGGATATCTGAGGCTATAGTGCAAACTATATGATAAGTGATGGTGTTAATGAATCACAAGGTGGGTTTTAGAACCAAGGTTTAAGAAACATCTGTTTTGGCTAGTATATTTCCCATAGGCCCCATTAATACCATTGCAATACCAATGCTGCTACCTCTCCTGCACTGCCTCTGATTTTATGTGCCACAAATGGAGCTGTGCCAGTCTCTGTGAAGAGAATGTTTACTATTACTTATTTTTAATATTTGAATCTGTATTCTGAACAATACATTTTCTCTTCACTGACAAGCGCCTGAAGGCTGTAATGAAATTCACACTCAATGTAATTAAGTATGGTTATTAAGAACAAAAATGATTCCCGCTGCTACTTTGTTTGACAGAGACAAACAAACCAACCAAATACAGCAAAAAGCGTGCTATCAGCAGTCTTGCATCTCTCCAAAATAATCAAGCTAGCTGATCTGAGTGTCATGCTGAAGCAAGCCTTGTCAGTTTCAGACATCTGTTAGTATTTTAACTGTTGGCAGACTCTTATAATATCAATTTCTTTACTAAATTAAACAATGATTAGATATCCAGTACCTTAATCATTTCAACAGCATGCTCTGCCTTCCACCTGTATCCTTAAATGTTTAGCATAGTAAAAGCATGACAATGGGTAATAAAGCACAGTGAAAACATAGTAAAGCATACCTAAATATTGTAAAGCCCAGAGATGTATGGTAAAGCATATTTAAAAAACAAACATGGCAAACCATGGTAAACTATGGACAATGCATGGTATAAACATGGGGAAAAGAAGCATGGGAAAACTGCAGAGTTACTGTGTGAATTTACATTCATGAGGGTAGCTTTATAGAAAAGTTTACAAAATACTATTGGGGTGGAGGGAGAAACCATAGCAGAACCATTAGGAGCCCACAGCATTACCAGCAAGGACAACATTAAATACGGGAACAAAATATACCCAGCGGTCCTGCACAGAACTGTACTGATGTGTTACTATGATACTACATGGACCACGATGAAAAGTGCAAAGCTGCTGTAGTGACTACAATGCAGCTGATGACGGTAAGGAGCCTTATAAATAAATAAACAGACAAAAGCTGAATGCTGCAAATTGGAATTCAGTACCGTACCTGTGGAATCAACAAGACAAGTTAGGTTTGTTGCTATTTTACGTCCGCTTTGTTCTAAATGTTTTATTGCAGGTTCATTCCACAGTTCTTGTTTGTCCGTCACAGTGCACGTTTAAAATAACAAGCATACTAAAAGCTTGAGGAGTCTCGTAGGACTAACAAATACTGCTGAATGTTAATCGGACCCATTTTTGAAAGCACGGAAACCCACTACAAGCATGGAAGTTGAAGTCTGGGGCTGTTTTAAAAATGGGTTAAATCAGAGAGGAAATCACAAGAACACAGGGCCAACACAAAATAATTGTTTAAAGTTAAATGCAAATTACTGTATAACGTACAGCTATCTGCCTATAAGATCAATACTCACTGTCCATTACCAAGTCCTCTGTTTGATTTTGAAAGTGTTTACTGCTCATGCTGTTGTCCAAACAAAAAGAGAAAGCGGCATGTGCGTGTTTAACTAACAACAATGGAACACAACAAACCTTCAAACCTTCATTGTTGAGATGCGGACTCACCCTGAACTACAAACAGTCTTTGCTAACAGCATAACACAATGGCACCAAGCTGAAGTGAAATTGGTCTGCAGAAATTGATCTTTTCTGAGAGAGAATAGTACAGCACAAAATAATGACACTTTATTTCAACAACTGTTGCTTCTTTTGATTTTGTTTTCAGGCTGTTCTTCACACAGAAGGCACAGTACAAATAGCACAAAGCAACGGCCAGTGCAGGTCTTTGAAAACAGGGGTGTCAAACAGAAGGCACAGGGGCTAAATCATGACCACCACGGCAGTTTTATTGTTGTTGGATTCATTAATCAAGTGTCCCCTGCTCACCCACACACTAGAAATTCAAATCAATGAACTTCAAATTCTATCAAACGTAATGAAAACACTAGCAAGCCCTGGGGCCAGAGACATTGCACTGAAGCAGACAGACAACAGGGACTCATATGTGTATTAATATGATTAGGAATTCCTCTAAGTTTCTGTATTTTGAAGTATCGCCAGTGTGCACGTCCATATTGAATTGAGGGTGAAAGAATGCCGAGTACAGTAATATTTGTTTTTAATCTGTTGATTTATTACTGCTGCTGCGCTACTGGATATTTGAAGTGTTTAATAAATTATGAGCTATCCTGAGCAAGGTAACATTTCTGTAATGAGGACAGCATTGAAATGACAAGTAGGGGTGTGAGATTTGCAATAGAATATACTGTAGCACACACACTCATTGCTCTTGAAATGAAAATAATGATTAATTATATTTCATTTCACATCGCCAAAAAAAAAAAAAATGGCAACATTATCTTTGACCTCCAAAAAATTCCCTAATTATATAATATTCAATTCACTAGTTAGTGTTGTTAATGTGACACATGGCAAAAATGTAATACATGCAAAAAGAAATATACCTAGGCTCTGTGGTAGAGTGGTTAAGATTTGGTGCTGAAGAGAGTGCTTGTGAATTGGGTTACTTGTACAGTCAATCTCTCCCATGTGTTGAAACCATTCCATTAGCATGACATTAAAGAAAAACTCAATAATGGCTTCTTCAATACAAGATCAAAGCACGCTTTTAAATAACTACTGTATATTACTACTTATTTTTCTGATCACCATTGAATGATATTCCAACTGTGAACATGAAAAACAACCATAAGCACCCTCGAATCCACTCTTTACTCAAGAGAATAAAGGAGCTACATGGATTATAATTAAATGTACAGTTAAAATATTGTCAGAATTATAAATACAAGCACGAGTCTAAGATATTTAAATCGTATACAGTCTCTGCTAATTATTCTAAACAGTACCTGCCGGTACAACACAATGAATTGCTTTTATCTTGGATTTCCATAACATGAAAAATAACCTGGTGGAGATTATTCTTCAACCAGATGGTTACTTTGCCATGCCTTCATAACATCCTGGGTTGACAATGCAATTCTGTTTTTGCATATAAACTCCCCTTTGCTTTCCGATTTCTTCACTAGAAACTTGCAGTAAAGTCCACTTTTTCTTATAAGAATAAAGTAATACAAATGTGATAACATATCTTCTGGAGTCCCGATGGACAACAGATTGCAGTCTGCTGTCTATCGGGACAAACAAACCAGCAGAGTTTTTGACATGAAGCTAAAACTCAAGGTGCACAACTGGGGTATTCCACTTTATAAACAACAACTTAACCCATTAACCCATTTGAGGACAGGCTACTTTGTAATTTTTTGGAGCAATTTTAACTGGCATCTATCTACCTCTCATTTACATTGTTACAATAAATTAGTCAAATTTTGTTAACTGCCAAAGTTACGTCTAAATGTATCAAATTACACCTACAGCTCTTTTTTTCAAAGAAACAATTATTTTGTACTTAATGGGTTAAAAGGCATGTTTTCATACAGAAGAGCATGCTGAAACAACTACAATAATAAGCAGATCATAAAAATATGGCTCACTGACAGTGTAATTAAAAGGAATATGTCATCTTATTAACACATTATTCTTTGACAGCTGCTTCATGATCTTGAAACTAGGTTGCAATCTCTGGCCTGCCCAGAACTGTATAATACTGTAGATCTTCACTGAAACGTCCACACATAGTGAAATGAACTGAGCACAAAAAGCAGGACAGCAGAATCGACACTTACTCAATTTTTAAAATACTGAAGTGTGTTTTACTGATCTAAACAGTATCTAAATCTCCAATCTAGTGCACAGCATGTGTATTAGTGATAGATATGTGAGGAAAAACATGACCCCTAGGGAAAACACCAATGGCATTAATATATGTTCAAGGGTGGCAGTATCTTGATCCGCTGCAATTTATATAAACCCCTTCTGTTTCCACCTAGATCTCCCAGTTACTAAATCCAAAGTTAATTCACACACGTGCCAACAGACTTCTAAACTATCTACAGCAGGGGTACTCTATTTCCGATCAGTCTCTTTTTTTTCATTTGAACACGCTAGTTAAATAATTTAGTACCTGTTTGAAACAAAGATCTGGTCTGGAATGACCCTCAAGGACCAAAGTTGAGCATCACTTGACTTCGATGAAAACACAGACCTCTCTCCCTTGCTGTTAAACCCAAACAAAACCATAAAAAACACTGCCTGTTTGCTGAGGAACATGTGGTCTAGTGAAGGACCCCAAATCTCAGTGCTCTCGCCCGGTTGGATTCCCAAAGTACACTTCTGCAGCATTGCTCAGGCTTGCTGTGTTGAACACCACAGGCTTGTGATGCCATTGATATTAACACCTCCCTGAGCATAATTGCTGATGTTTTTCACACCTACTAGCTAATCCCCACTGTTAAACCTGGATGACAATTTTCCTAAAGCAACAGAACAGAATACTGATTGTGCAGCTAGGGAGGCTAGCGTTGCAACATCATGAAAATAATATTCATGAGAAAAGTGCCGAAAGCTTTTATTAAAACATAACCAAACTGCTTACAGTCCTTTTTTTATAATAAGGACACAAATGTCAGTACTGATTATTTGGAAGTGGTAATTTTATTTTTTATTTTTGGTGTAAAAGCGACGAAGCAATCACTTTAAAAGTTTTTTAAGAAAAAACATTCACTGCTGACCAATGAAACTGGACAGGTGAACTTAAGTGTTATTGTATTACCTGCTTAAGTGATTGTAGCTAGAAAATATTAATAATACTAATTCTATAGACCTTACCTGTTGACTTTCATTTGTTATAAGTCTAAAATGTGCATTTTTTTTAAAGAAACACATGCAGTAAACATGGATTTAAAAGCAAATAAAAAACAGGATATCTGGTTAAAAAATATCTCTGTTAGCAAGCCATGCTTTCAACTAGTGTTTCATTTCACCTGGAGAGTGAAATTGTCCCCACCCCATTCAAAAGCTTTGTTCCTCTTATTAACCAATCAGCTGCTTTCCCAGTTGACTGACATGCTTTCAGCCAGTAACATGCTTTGGCCCATAAGACACTGGTGAGGTGAAATGACCTAGGAAGTGCATCTGTAACAAATGAAGTCAGGCATGGAAACAGATCACTGTAGCAGATATAAATGTTATAAATTGTCATACTAACTTTAAAACTGCCCAACATATATAAACTATTTAAGAGCTTAAAATGCAGTTACTCTCAGTTGCTTCTAAGAAGTCCTGCAGAATTGTGTTACTACTCTATTCTGTTGCATTAGATCTCCACAGAAGACAGCTGGATGATGCTGCTGCTGTAGCCCGGACCAGCTAGAACCATCTGTCGTTTTCTTTATCTGTCAGCTACACTATCAGGTAAAAACTCCTATTCTGTAATGATTGCCTGTCACTTGGAAAACAAATGTAATGATGTACTTTTCCTGCATTGCAGCAATCACCTGCTGTAAAGTATAAACTCACACACAGAATTGACATGCAACACTACACCGAAACTCGAAAGTAGTTTGCAGTTGGCAGGTAGTTACCCCGTTAATACCTCATACAGACGGGACAACCTACTATGAGACAGCAGTCTCCCCAGGGTATCTAACAAAAGAGAGGCTGGGAAAATTGGATTCTGTGTCGGAACAGAGAGAGTTGCTATGCTCAGTGGTCCATTTACCAGCGAGGTAAATAAAAGCTATTCTTTTTTTTATATAAAAGTTAAAAACATTTTTTTTTTTTTTTACACCAAGAACAAAATTGTAATTTACCATTCTAGCAGTAGCCGCAGAAGCACAACAGATCAATACAGAAAAAAATGTAAAACCAGCAGAACCTTTACATTACATATTAAGACAGAACTACTTTTCAGCTGTGCATTAAAGCATACCATTTGAGCTTGTTTCCTGTTCAAAACCATTCCAATGAGACATTGGGGACAGAGACACCTGGTGGTTGATTACTGTAATTACTATTTTGAAAGCGAACTGCAACCCTTCCTCAAGGAAAAGTCCAATCCAAATCTCTGAAAGAAGATTGCTAGCAGTGCACAGGATGATGCTTTAGTCTCACTTTAACAACGGGTAATCCATCAGCCCTCTTAAATGTTTCTGTACACTCAAGAGGTTAAATTAATCATTGCTGTTAATCTGTTTTCCCCGTCATCAATCACAGGGATTTCAAAGATACCACTAAATCGGGATCTTTCAGTCTACATCCAAAGAATCCCTTGATTGTCATTTACTGTGAGTTTTCGTACAGCTGTTTGATGTATATTGTCTTCCAATGATTGCATCAATATCTATGTACAACTGTAACTTTTGGCAGACTCTGGTACATGTAGGCAACTGTACAATGTTCAAACAAACTTATTTCAGTTTTAAAATATAGGATGTGCTTCAATGAACATTAAAACCATACACCAGGCAATTTTTATATAAAACATTTCATTTTTCATTACTCAACCGATAAAACCATCAGTTTAATTGTGGGGATGTTAAACCAATGTGGAGAAATCAATGGGGCAAGAAAATAATAATTCTGTTTTCACTGCCAAAAATAACCAATTTTTGTTTTGAAGCCTTCCACACGTGTGGCGTTTTCTAGATGCAATGTGACATCCATGTCAGTACATACAGTTGACATGATTAAATCGTGCTCATATGAAAGCTCTTGGATCTGTAGATAGACCTGCATTTAATGGAATCTGACAGCAGTGATGAAAGTAACGCTGCAACAGGTTTGCAGCAGAAGCAAAAAGCATCTAATTTGATGGGGAAAAAAAACGTAATTAGAAGTGTAGAACAAGAGGAAAGAGATATGCCCTAGTTTTCTTTCTGGAAAAAAATAACAAAAAGTACTTTATTGAATGTTTATGAGTATTACAATGGTGCATTGTGAACTTGTTACATAGTGGCATAACAATGGGGTCAGCCACAGGCTGCTACACTGAAAAAAAAAAAAAAAAAACCTGCGGAGATGGTATCCCTGTGAATTAGGTCAGTAAAACACCCCACACGCTAAACCAGGATCCAGCAAAAACATAATCTGTCTTCATTACAAAGAAAACACATGCACAGAAACGCTTGCCTGCCCCCTGTGGAAATGTAACACAGGATACACAGAAACATAAATAATAGTGTGTAAAAATGATACATTACACAAAAAGTCGCTGTACGATATATTAAGCAATATGCAGCTCATGCCATGTAAAACTGTGTGACGGCCCACACTCCTTAAAGACATATGGAGGAACTACTGTCCCAATACTTTGTGGTATACAGTCATAGCAATAACAAGTCATGATTGTATCTGGCACAGTCGGCAGGCATGAGCGAGGCCAGTGACTGTGTCATGGTGTCTACCGGTACCATCCTGAACTATAGCTAGTGCAGTGCCACTAATCTTTTATGAGCACTAAAGTCGCACACCAAAAAATCAGAAGGCGTTTCAGTTTTATCTGAAATGCACATATTCACTCATGCAGGCCAATACACACACTGTACTCATTCCCCACCCAGTTCCCTTTTATTAAAAGCAAGATAATGTAGGGGACCCCAGTGGCTCATATCCTGTAGCACTTCCGCAAGGTTGCTGGGGACCCACAGAGCCCTTGCAGTCCTGCGAGCTCGGGAGGAAATTCAGATGGGGCCAGTTCATCACAGCAAAGCCAACTGGTTTGGATGCAGAGAAGCAGTCCAGTCAGGCTGAACTCTTGCTTCCAGGGTTCAGTAGCTTGGCAATATCTGTTCCTTCGGTGCGCCGGGAGCAAAGAGATGGTCGATGGCTAGTTAGCAGGAACGGAGAGTTGCATGTTAATCTTCAGCCCATCAGTGTGTGTTCATACGTAGGTGTCACAAAGACGGCCAGAGTGGGTGGCGTCAGACCAGACAGGAATTCAAAACAAAGACAGTGGTTGATGATGAGCTGAGTGCAATGGCTGCACTCAGCGTTTATTAACAAATAAAAGGGTTGAAAACAGCACAAAACACGGGACACGGCACTTCACGCCAAAATAAACAGGTAGACAAAAACGGACAGACACTAACAAACAGGGACGAACAAACACGGTGAGTGAAAACACTATTTACTTTATATTTACGTTCTTCCGTTCTTATTTTAACTCTCCTTCTCCACACTCGTTCTCCACTCACCGAACACCAACCCTGACTGAGTGCTACGTGTCTCTATATATACTGTTGTGCTGGGATTCAATTACTAATTAATTATTCACTTGAATCCCAGCACGTGAATTAATTCTGTGCAACCCCGTGCTCACATATTACATTTTAAATGCACGTGCGTGATGTGCAATCCCGTGCCTAAATACAAATATACACTTTTTACACACGTGAAACACAGACCCGTTTATATCCCGTGTACCAATCTATACACCACCATTAACATACGCACGCATATATACAACACAGAACACACAAATGCACACAGGGGCGGGGCACTTTGCCACAGTAGGGTGCAGCTTTGAGACGAGATTCATAGCGGGCATTTCAAAATGTGGAGAAGATTGTATATTATAGAGCAAATACGGCTTCAGCACTTACCTGTTCATTTGATTGCACCTAGTGCTTCTTAATATGCAGCCGGTGAATGTGCATTTTCAGTATGAATGCACACCTGATTCCCACTTCCACTTTTCTTTAGGCTCTGCATTTCGTAATCTGCTTACTATGAACTCACGTAATTTAAAAGTGCATGAATAATGAAAAATACCCATGCATGAAATGCTGTTTTCTGTGTATTTCCCTGCACTTATTCTGTACTATGACTGCCTGTAATACATCAAATAGCGATGTCTCTTTACACAATACTGAATTTCTTTTTTTTTGTTGTTGTTTCTTTTCACCAGGATCAAATTGCTGTGCAGTTTGATGGACAAGTCATGGCTGTTCTCGCGAACAGTAAACGCATGAAGGAACAAGAGTGGAATTAAAGTGGGAGTGTCATTGGAGATTTTTTGTGTGCAACATATCCACTTGCATTCACAAATAAAATATCTGAAATGCGTGCTTGCCTTTACTCGTTATACATTGTAGCAATGTGCCTGTTCTGACTGCTGTGTTGCAGCTACCATGTGTGCTGTGCCATTGAGCTCTCATGTTGAACACAAAATGGCATTGCAGTGTGATAGAAACACATAAAGCTTTAGTGATAAAGGCTCCTAATATTTTCTATTCATGGCACGCAGGCACATACCAAATTATAGCCTACATCAATAGTCGCAGGGTAATTTTTTTTTTTTTTTTTTTTTTTTTAATCAAATGGCGTTTTTGAAATGCACAACAATTATTTACTTTTCATTTGACTTGCCTTGACGTTCTCTCTCACAATGTAGCAGTCAATTCCAATTAAAGGTTACTGTTGAAACACTGCAGTGGAATTGACAAACAAACAGAGCTATTTGGAAGTTTTGTAAATGCCAAGAATGTTTCTTTTTAACTTTGCCCAGTTGGAGACTGTTGAAAATTACTGAACGACATTGGCAGTGGCATTCAACAATGCGCTACTCTCAACTTTCAAGCTGAACTTGTACATTTAAATCATAAAAGGCATAATGAAAGAAAAGCTTTGAAAACTAATAATAACATTTTAGATGTTACATGAAATGTTTTGACTTGCTTGCCTGCCTTTTCTAATACTGCACTGGAAATTACATAACACTGGGCCTCCACTGTACTGTAAATAATACATGCATATAATATATTGAAATAAACAAACAAAGCATTTCATTTATTTTGAACATACGTATAAAATATCTGAGAAAAACACCAGTTCATACATGAACTTGTATCTTTAGCAGTTATCACTGCAAAACATCCTGCAACAATGTCTGACTGATGTATAAATTGTTATTAATGTGTTTAACACAGGATCTGCAGATTTCCTTTTGAAGGCACACCCAGAGATACATCTAAACAGTTTCTACGACTGCCTCGACACAAATCAAATAATCTTAGGCAGCTAGCATTAGCCAAAAGCTTACAGTACTTGAAGCAATTGCCATTCATGCATGCCAACAGTCATTATATCATCTGGACAGTCTGGATTTGGCACCACATCTCTATAGCATGTGATGGTTAAATCATCTGCAGCGAATCGAGAATGAGCATCTCGAATCTTAGGCTCACAGCGTCATCTAATTTGAAACATTAGCAGTGAACCATTAGCTCTGTATTGGCACAAAAGCTTAAGTGAACCTGGCTTAAGAACAGTCTTCCTCTGCATTATCCTTTTGGAATAGCTTCAATTCTAAAATGCTGATCTCCCAATCATGCCTCTCGCCACTACTGATCGGAACAAGCTGAGAAAGTAGAATGCTGCTTGTCTTGCCTGGAGGTCACTTGCTGCAGGTTGAGTAAAGCTGTCAAGTACAGTGAAGGTCACATTTCAGAAAGCTCACAGACGTGGAATGTCCATCACCCTGACAGAGTTTTGTTTCTTCTTCTAAACCATGTCATCGGATCTCCAACGCTCTGCTTCACGGTATGCAAAGCAGTTACTGAAAAACTGAACCCGATCTATCAAAACCCTCTCTATGAGACAAGAAAACAGATTGTGCAGTCTTGCATATGGATGCAACCCAGCGCCCATTATAAGCCATCAGTCAAATCCGCTTCTGTCTTGCTCTTCAAGACTGACTTGCAACAAGTGCAGCTTATTTAGCTTGCAGAATACACATCAGGGATACCATCTGAATACCAGGTTAATTAGTCGTGTAAGGGACGGCCCATTTTCAGGAATACAAATAGGAGTTTCAGACTCTTACAATGCAGCATTGCTGCTTATTACAGATGTTAACATTCCCATTAAAACACAGTACAGTTTGTGTTTCAAACTGGCCTTTAGACTAGACTGACAGTCTAGCAACAGTAGTTTGCATATACCCCCATTCATGAATGTATTTATTTCTGTACAGTATCTTGAAAACAAAAGTGCTAAACACTGCGCTGTGCTTTGTATGAAGTGCCTCTTGTTCTGCGGTGTTGCTACCAAGACATCAAAAGTCCGAACTGATAGCTGAAGTGGTATTAGAGCACAGAAATGCGCCTGAAAACTTCTTCACTTTGTATTGCTTTTATGTGCTTACCCCCAAATAAAAATATATATGTATGGAAACTGCCCTGAACTCATTCTGCACAGCCCTGTCACGAAAGGCTGGAAGAATGAGAAAATACCATTCACAACAATATACAAATGACTACTATAGACCCGGGAATTATCTTTCCATCACCAGTTTAATCAAGGCAGGTGTCAGAAACTGAACTTCAACTAAAAAATACTTTTACTGTGAAGAAAAGGGTTTCAATTCTTTAACACACCCCAGGGAGAAAAGAACACAAACTTCCAGACATCTTCTGATATCGTAGAGCCAAATTAATTAAGAGCCCTGTATTTATCAGCTGTACCAGTCCTGGAATGCACCCTTGAGTTTTAGCACATAAACGACCCCCAGTGTTTTTTTCTTTTGTTTTTTTTATCGATAAGGTTACCCCAAGGAATATCAGGAACATTGGGCACAAGTGGAAGCTGAGTAAAAGTAAATTCAGAGTTGTTTTAACTGCATACGAGGCTAAAAATCTGGAAAATTCAAAAGAAAATTAGATACTAGCCAGGGGTAAGCCTTGAAGGGCCTATCTGGAATCTGTAGCTAGCTGAATGAGTCTTAAAAAGCCCACAGCAGTGTCAGCTTTGATACGTTTATGTATGTGATGCCACAAGAAAAGCAGAACAACGCTACTATCAGAGGGATGAACAGACTTAACACAAAGACACTGCATATTCCCCCCATCTCATATTAAGGATGCATTAAGATAAAAAAAGCTCCTTGTGGGTTTTAAAGTGTCCTTCCCTGTAGGTATGTGGAGCCACCCCTATTTACAAGGATATTGGAAAGAAATCCTTGTGCATTTGAAACCGGGGGTGATTGAGAGTAACTGACCCCAACTGACAATTAGAAAAAGTGCTCCCACATATATAAGCAGGGCTGGGACACTCTCTGTGGGAGGCAGGCTGCAGGAGAAGCTTGTGTAGTAAGCAGTTTGAGCACTCAGAAGTGCTGACGAGAAGGGCTGTGCCCAAATGTTTCCCTTGCTTTCTATAGCGCAACAATACAATCTCTTGTATCGTGTGCTTACTGCTCTGGTATATCTTCTCATGTATACTTATTATATAAATGAAAAGTTGTTGTTTTGGGGATGTGCGCAAAAGGGTTAAATGGTTTAAAATTCTTTATTTCAGGACAATTAGATACAAGCAAGGACGTTTTGGATAAAAAGCCCTTCAGCTGTGTAGAAAAAAAAAGTAAACACTGTGCAGTAATATATATATATATATATATATATATATATATATATATATATATATATATATATATATATATATATATATATTGATTGATTGATTGAAAAGTAGTAAGCAATAAAATGAAAAACTAAAGGATGGTGCCATCCAGCCCATTGTCTAGACAAAGACTTTCAATGCACCGTGCATAATTACCGGGCAGGAGCCAACACATTCGTGCCTTTCTTTATCTTCCCTCTCATAATTAATCCTTACGAGGTTTAAGGTTGCAATTCAACATCGCTTTCAGAGGTAGGCTGCTGCCAGAGGCCACTCTGCAAGGATGTAATATGTTAATAAGAACTCGATTATGTAATTGTGTTGTTGCCTATTGTTTCCCAGTACTGGTTGTTACCTATGGTATTTTTATACTGAATAGAATGATTTTATGTGGATTTCTAGGATTGACACATACAGTACTCTCACTAATCCGAACTGATCAATAATCTGAACAACCAACATAATGAAATGCTGAAAGCAGCTGTATGCTTGAATATCACAGTTCTATGTAAAAAGCTAGCATGCGACAGATAGTGACAGTATCAATTCTCAGAACAACACGCTAATCTGAATAGAGTCTGGTCCTGTCTGGTTTGGCTAAACGACAGTCTCCTGTAGTTGCCCTGGTTTCTGTTGTCCACCTCCACCCCAAGATTCTCGCGTAAGCGCAAGAGGCTGGAAACGCTTTATCTACTCACAGTGCTGAAGTGAGCATCGCCACATTGCCTCAAGCCTCCCCTGGAGGAAACACTTTCTTCAGGGATTGAGGGGGCAGCTGAGTTTCCACGCCCTTCCAGTCTTTGAACTCTTGTTTTTAGACTTCGGACAGGGATGTCCAATGCAAAGCGTTGAATAGGTTGTGTAGTGATGGACAGGCCATTTGCAACATTTATGCTTTTTTATCTATTAAATGCTGATTTAGTATTTATGTATTATTTCTACTACATCTAACGGTGCTGTGGTGGTAAAATCCCAAACACTAAGAACATAATGTCCAGTACAATCAATCATAGCAGATCAACTTGCCGTATACATTCTTTAACACATCCCAGTCTGGCAATGTAGGTTCTGTACTAAGGTATTAGCTACCATGCTGTATTTCACGTATAGTACCAATGGTAACACAAGGGTATGAACCAATACACACTGGTAATCCATTGCAACGCTATGGTACCACACCCTATCAGGACCACAGTGCCATATTGTTTTCAAATCCATTTCTGGTGAGAGTGAGGTACTTTAATAGTTCTTTTAGGTTTTCGTTCTGGATAATACACTTGTATTTGTTGCAATGGCTGTGCTACTTCTTTAGCACCCTGTTCTGTATGTTCAGGTTCTTCTGTTACACAAGAACTTGTAAGTGTGTTCAGCAATACAACATGCATGCCTCTCTAGTTTCCCCTGGATTGCAGCTGTTTGCAGATTAAACCTATCCAATACCTATGATCTCAGCATAACGTAATTACGCATCAAGATTTATGGCACCTGCCAAGCTCTATAAAGGTTCCGACTAATAAGTCTTATTTCAGTAAATTAACCGTTGCCCTGTAGGTATCTTCATGTTGGAATGGTTATTATCTGGTACCAATAAATCGTCCACTTGCCTCAGGTCCTGACTCTATAAAACTTCACTACAGTATTGTACAATATAATACATAGAGGTGTATATGTTAATGTAATTATTCAACGGTTGAACAAGACCAGCAGTAGAAGCTTGACAGACAAGCGCCATCTATGACTTTGTGGTGCTGTCTGTGGAAGCCCTGAGTGGTCATATGCAAATTTTGAGGGAGGAGCATGCCTGATTCCAAATAAGTAGCAACCAAGCATTTCAATTAGTTAATAATTAGTGACTGTATTAATTATTCTATTATTTAACACATGTTGCGTGAATATGCTCCCATGCAAGTTGAGAGAAGGGGGTTGAGCTACTGCCTGGCAACAGAATGCCTCTGGATATGTGATTTGTTCACTGTGAGCGAGACCTTTTCATTAATTTAATACATTAATGAGGAAATAAGCTGCAGTAAAATGACTGGCCAAAAAAGAAAAATGCATGGGAATTTAGTAGTAATTTCAGATCAGTGATTTATCTAGTTACCTCCCAGAAAAAACTGTGTTATTGTTATTAAGCGGTGGGCAGCTTGATAAAATTAGCATAACATTAAGTATCCTTTACATTCATTCTTTTTTAGTGATTTGTCTTGGCTTTGAGCCACAGACGCTGATTCAAAATGCAAGACCAATTCCATTTAGCAGCGGAAAAGTCATTCTTATTTTTTTTTTTAGTGAGAAATACAAAAAAAAAGAAATGAACGTGTTTTCATGAGGGGGTTTCCTGGGGTATAAATAACCAAACGGAAGTCTTGGTTATTTTTTATTTTTCAGTTTCGATTTTGAAAAAATGTTGCTGCACTTTAACTTTGTCTTTTGAAGGTCGCACGGTACTTACAGTAATTATCTCAACCGATCAGAGAGGCTGGTATGGGTCACTGGCACTGCTGCTGCATGCAAGAATACAGAACACTGATGGGTCAGTCAAACTCAGCACAACAGCCTCTGTGGCATGACAGCTGTTATAAACTGCAGAGAGGGCACAGAACTGCAAAAAGCCACCTTTCCTGGTGTCGACTGTAAGCTACTATGCAGGGGTGGAAAGAGGCTCCAATTGCACAGCAACAGCCCACTCCTGGTGAACGCTGTCCCTTTCATCTTCACAACAGAGGAGCCACACACAAAATAATGTTTCCGTCGATAATCATGTTTCATCTAAAAGGATCAGCACCTGCTACCTAGATGATGGGCAGTGGAAAATGGCTTCAATTGAGTCCCCGTTCATGGGAAATCAATCTTAAAAATTCCCTTTGGGTTGCGTTACACACTGGAGCTTTTTAATATTACAAAAACGAGCTGCACAAACTTCATGGCAGCACCGATGGGCTTTGTTTCAGAGAGAATGGATACTGAAGTGACGTGGGTGTGAAGTTTCGTTTAATAAATGGCAAGGAAGTAGACCACTGGGGATGTCAGAGTGATAGACGATTTCTGTTATCAGGAAAATGACTCACAGACAGGGGATTTGTTTCACAAACTGAACTGGTAACAGTATGATGATTGTGTGCACAGAAAAGTACAATACCGTTTAAATGTACCACCCTCATTACCTGGTATAAAAACAAATGTACTGCATGCAACTCTATTTCAATCGGTGTGTGAGTGACGGTGTGCTACTCATAAACAAAAAGAGGCAGACATCAAACAATCAAGACTTTGTGGATGACTGCGTGTTTTTTTCTATCAACAGGTTGAGGCGTTAGCTCTATTAATAAAGAAGCACAATGAAAGCAGTTCATACTAGAAAAATCTTTTCATTGTGTAGCACCTGTTTGTAGTACTGTAGGAAACAGCATCAAAGTTACCCAAAGCGTTTTGTGGCTTACCATTAAAACAGGTTCACATCTCTTTCATCTTTTAGAATTCACACCACCTACTGTAGTTTCTACCGTGCAACTTTAGAGTTCTTAAATTAGCAGACTGTGACGCCAATAATGTATTTAACATTAATGGAACTGTTAGCAATTGCTTTTTTTTATTTACGTTATACTTCAATAAAAAAAAAAAGTTTATAAAGTAACCCTTTCAACAATCTTGTTTTTGTCTCAACCCTTCCTTAACCACTTTGATATGTATTTTTTCACCCTTTGTCTGATTCTCACTTTTGATCATGCAGATGCTGCAGTAACACGACACAGCACAGTCGAATAAACAAACGTTGCAAAGGTTCCATTGACAGCGCGTCTGTTTGTTTAAATTCATAACTAACTTTTTTTTAAATCCAGGAGCTTAAAAAAGAAAGACCAAAAACACTTGACATATAATAGCTATAACTAGGGGACAACTTTCCCTCACTTAGTAGCCCCAGATTTCATCCACTCGGAAGGCTTCTCCTCATTGATTAGCCCTGTAGCTATCTATTGAATAAACTATACGGTCATATTAGTGGATATAAAGCCTGCTGTATCTACAGGTTAAAGGGATAAAGACGACATTAAAAAAACATTCAGGGTACAGCAATGAAAATGAAGGGCAACTCGATTACAGGACAAACATCAAGGGTCACGAGGGCACTGCAGCTAATACCAGCTGTTAATGCGTTTCATAAAAGCCCTTTACTGCTTTATATGACCATCATTTCTCTTCAAGAGGGTGTCCAGCATCCATATAAAAAGCAGAATCCAGCGTTACAAAACACCTCCTGACAAATGGTGTTCATCAGTTTGGTAAGGTTTTTTTTTTGTTTTTTTTACAACAGCCGTGAAAAGTGGATGAACAATTTTATGACCAGCCTGTAAATTTTGCAGTCGTCCACTTCTAGAGCTAGAAGGGAGTAGGAGTAGGCAGACTGTATCCTGTGTTGATCGCTGCATGTTTAATAGGCAGAAATGAATGACTGAGTGCTTTAGGACCTGGTTTAATTGCTGCAATGTAATAAATGAGGTCACGCTTGGAACAAAGACCTGGACTGGAAGTGACTGCTGTTGCCTCTCCTTGATCTAGACAGGAATATTCTCAAAAACAACTACCATGTATAAATCGTTTCTCAACTCAAGCAAATGTACTGCATTGGTTACTCATCCTTCCATCTGTATGTGAGCAGTTGTCTCCCTCTAAGCTGAGGTCATTATGCTTGCATTTAACACAGAGATGCACCATTCTGTCACTGACGGAGCCATCCAGACAACCATTTTATTCAAGTTATGCTAAACCGGACAGATTTTTTTCTTTTTTTTTTACTGAAGAACAAATGCAGCCCTTTAATATTTAAAAGCAAGCACTTCTGTCAACTGGAAACAAATACATCACTGTCAGTGTCATGTGCACATCATTTGTTTTACAAAAGTAATAATTTAAAACCTGACAGGCCAACTTGATATATTTCAAATGAGATGAGGCCCCAGTGCTGCAAGCATAAAAAATATTATCACATAATGATCCTATAAATTATCTTTAATCAAATACCCTAATCAAGCCTTCCAATTAAAGACTTGTTTTCAATGGCAGATCTTGTAACAGAAGTCTCCTGCTAAATCTGCACTATTTAGTATGAATCCCTTGTGAATTGTATTCAAGCACGCATACAGTACATCAACTTTATTCACTGCCTGCTTAGGATTTGCAGATATATTATTTCCTCAACAAACATATAGGTCATCCAAACAATGTATGCATATTATAAGTCATGTTGTCTCTGTTTCTTCTGAGAAATACATCTCTTATGATTGTTGTCCCATGAACAAGGGCGTAAATAAAATTCTTAACATGTATTTCCTTAATGGTAACAGAATCCCAGATCGAAAAAAGAAAACAGCAAATGTATTTACATGTTGCCGGGCTACCCCTTACTGTTTGAGAGTGCTGTCTCACTCCATCTTCAGCTCGGTTGGGCCTTACCTAAACAAAATTCATAAAAGGGATACGAGGCACCCTGTGACACCTATAGAGATATATAATAACACAATACTGTATCTTTGTGGGTGCCCCTGCAACAGTTGTACTTTCTTATATGTGTTGTATTCTGGATATAACACTAAACTCAACTATCAAAGGGGAATTTGAAAGGCAGGTCAGAATGTCTCAGATAATACTACAGCTGTGGCCAAAAGTTTTGCATCACCTAGAATTATAGGATTGAAACCTAATATATATATGAACAGAATTTAGATATTTAAAAATGTACTTTCATGTAATTAATCAAACTACAAAATGACATTGCAAAAGTCTACTGTATAGTAGTACAGTATTTCATATTATATAGAAATGTTCCCATTTTTTTGTGAAGTATATGGAAAACTACAAAGCGGTATGTAATTCAATATGTTAAGGTAACATTATTCAGCAGGTTTCATTCGACTTTATGAAGCAAAATGAGTTAATTCCATGGGGTGATGCAGAACGTTTGTCCATAGCTGTAGCTACTTCTGCAATGGTATCCATGAAAACAAGGTTCATATAATTCACTTGACAGTCTTCTGAATGTCAAGGCAGCGGCAGCCCTCAAACAACCTAAAAGGCACATCATCCTATTTTTAAAAACTTGTTTTCAAGAAGGATGTAGTATGTCATGTGCAGAAGCCTACAGTACATAGAAACCAAACAATTAAATCTGAACCCAGCTGTGGGGCAGTGGCTCTTTCAAATGCCTCTCTTACATTTGTCTTGTTTCTGAGCTAAATAACACCAACAGCTTCCAATGTCAGTTGTCGGCCTCAATGAAATTGCTTTATTGATCAGCAGACTTGTCCTCCAGATAAATGTTGCTTTAACAGTGAGTCTGTAATGACTAACATCACTGCGAGAGCTGCATCTACCCCAGATGCACAAAAAAAAGGTAATGGATATTGCTAATTAACAAAGTCAGACTACTGTGGAAGAAAAATCTGTTTAGAAACTTCTACGGAACTCTACTGGCAAACGGACAAGAATTTTGCATCGAAAACAGTGCCAAATAAAACTATAGTTCGGATACTTTTGGTCTTCAGTCCTAAACTTGAAGGAATACTTTGTAAAAGAGCAGCCAAGGACCCACAAACCTTATTAGGTGTTATTATGCACAGACACTTGTCACTGTTCATACGGCTTGTTATTGGCTTTCCAAGACGGAATTTCAATGATATTTATAAAATGTGAAAAGTACAAACCTTGAGTATGATGCTTACCATTTAAAAGCTCTTTTTGATATGCCAGCGCTGTGTATAAAGTTCGCAAAAAAAAATTCTCAACGAGATGATAACATCACTTTTTTCATTAGTTTCCTGGGGGGGTACATCAAGCAAACAGGATCTGATATGGTTGCAGCTTTCAATTAACAGAATAAATCCAAGAAATATTACCGCACACAGGTAAAACAAAAAACGCCTCAACAAAAACAGTCTCACGCATCAGAAGAAGTATTTCAATTCTATTAAATAAATAAACTCAAACTTCACTTATTTTCAACTTATACAGGGTTTTATCCAGCTATCAATACATGTGTGGTATTACAGAAACTTAAAGCAGTGTTTAGAGTACAAGAAAGGGAGATTGAATGTTTATCAACAGCTGTTGTCTAGGAATAATGGCTTCATCTCATTGATCAGCATTTGAAAACTGAAGCTCAGACAGGAGATTTAATGTAAGTACTGTAGTTCTATAAGTTTCAGGAAGTGTGTGCTCACTTGTTCTTGTTTGGAAGTGCCTGGAATGCTTGAGTTCTTCAGATCTGCTGTAGCACGTGATAAATGATTCCTACTGTTATTAAAAGTTGCCTGCAAGCTATACTTAGTAACTCAGTGTGATATGAAGAAATGCCTTGTTTTTTTTGTTTTTTTTAATGTACACGCAACTGTTTGTTTTTTTTCTTTCTAAAGTTTATTTGAAACCCAGACTTGCAAAGGTCAATTAAGTTCATCCATTGTGTCGTCTGGCCTTCAGAAAGTGTTTCTTTCAGAACCCATTCTTCAAATTCTCTTATCTGCCCCCTATTTTACTGCATTTAATCCTGTACTTCAGAGTACTGTAATCTGCCAAGTGTTTAATCTGTAGTATTTTGTATTTAATCATATCCTGATGTAACTATCACTGACACTGTTATCTGTCGTATTATTGAATTGTATTTTGTCACACTTGTACTTGCTTGAACCAAAGTCATTGTATTTATCTTGCTCTTAATTGTATTATTACTTGTACTGTGATACTTGAAATGTATTTGCTTACGATTGTAAGTCGCCCTGGATAAGGGCGTCTGCTAAGAAATAAATAATAATAATAATAATAATAATAATAATAATAATAATAATAATTCTAAACGATCACTTCCATTTATTTACTAAAAGCAGGTCATGCTCCCCCTGCAATATGAATCAGATCAAAACAGGGCTTTGTGATTTAAACATCGTAAAACTTCAGGTCATAGACTTGTGCTCAATCAAGCATGTACAACAATGGGTCGGTTGGCATTGTATTAGAATCCAAGCACAAGGTACTGTAGCATAGAAAGCCCAGGACAGAGCACATTTCTTTTTGCTAGACCAATACCATACAGAGCACAGTTCCTCAGATCCAGTCTATAAAATACTGTACATTACACAGTGTCAGATACTTCTTTTACCCAATCCTAGTAAATCCACATTCCTCTGGATATTCCCAGGACAAGACTGCCCAGCCCTCTGCCAAGAAGATGCTCAGGAAGCCTGCATAATTAAAAGTAGAGGTCATTTCAGCTCTTCTTGATGTTTGAACAGTGCAGTCATTTTGATGCCTGTGATTTGCTTTCAGGATCGTTTCAATCCCCAACGAATCGGAGTAAACAGCAATAAGACAAACAAACATTTTGGAGGAGGCACAGTGCAAATGAATAGTGAGCTCAAATCAAACAAGTGTCTTTTTATTTCCTTCTATCTGACTGAACTGTTGAGGAAAATAAGTTTCTACATACATTTAACATGTGAGGGTGTTCATATGCTGGCACCACTGCCTGTTACAATTACTCGTGGATCAAAAGGTACTACTAATAATCGAATGATATAAATACAAGGGATGTCCCAATGGGTTAATGCATCAGTCTTTCACTTCTGAAGGCCTGGGAAAGAGTGAATGAGGTTCTCAATTCATTTTCTGCCCCATCCATATCAATGCAATTGGCACCTGGGTAGAAATTCTCAAAAGCCTAGAAAAAGCATCACAGTTGCATATTTTTTAAACTTGAATTCTTCCACACACTAAGGATGACACACCCTGTGACTGAGGGAGGATACAAACTTGTGTACAGCAAACACGAATACTTGGAGATAAGCTTATGAAAGATCACACTGACAGGCCAGGAAACCGCTGAATGTATTCTGTTTTAAACAGCGTCAATTATTGATGAAGCTGAAGCAAATTAACTTATTGTGCAGGAAAAGATAAAGTGCCCACTGAGGATTCCCCTAAGTAACCTTTGTGAGTTATAGAGCTACTGCACTACCTCCCCACCAATGTGTTCCAAGTCTGAAATGTATTGCATGGCACAGTACTGAACCATAATTATAGAAAGCCTCCTCCCTACTCCCAGTATCTTTATCTCAAAGCTGATTTCAGTCACATATTGTACAAAAATAGAAAATGTTTGCCTGCTGAATTGTGAGGGGCGGGGGGGGGGGGGGGGTTGTCAATTTTCTCGTCAAAAAATCTCATGAGATATGAAGCAGCCTCAGTCATGTGATCAGAGGCTCTTGGAATTGTGGATCAATCATGCAAGGTGAAGGCTGTGTCTCCTGAGATGAATCCTTTCATCAAAATAAAACTTTGTACAGGGAAAATCTGCATATTTCCAACCCCATCTTCTCTGAAGCCATTAGGGGTGGGGGTAATCCTTGAAGAACGATCACTTATCCCTCTAGAACAATTTTAAATCCTTGAGTGCTCGCTGCCAAGTTGGTACAGTGCCATCTTGGCTTTCCATGGTAGCCTAACACTATGTTGATAGTGAAAAAGCAAATATGTTTATTATAGCAATTGTATTGCTTATTGGGAAAACCTTACACCTGTACACCGGGTCACAACCTCTAAACCTTTTGAGAGAAGACCATCCTTTGGAATCCATGTCACTCATATCATTAAAAGACAGCTGAGTCTTGTGAATTTCTAGTAGCTTAGAAACACTGTTTTTTTAAGAATCATTTTGCAATTAATTATAATTTCAGTAGTTCGGGACAAACACCAATCACAAAATGTTTTAGTACAAATATTTATTGTAGAGAATGCGGAGTATGCGATTTAACAGAAAAGTATGCTGTATATACACATTCATTTGGCATCAAACCTAACTTGGTTTGAGGGTTCGCTGCCTGGCCAACTGGACGAGGCTGAGACCCCCATTTGATAAAACATAAAAACTGTTATTAAGAAAGGTGGAGATGGGGAGGTGGTGGGTTACGATGAAATCAAAACGCAACTGAGAGATAAGTGAAGAGGGTATTTATAGTGCTAACAATTTAAATTAGCTAATGTGTAAATTGAATGATTCAATTTGGTGATGCGGAGATTGGTGTCTGACCCTCCTCCCGAACTTTAATTATAAATTTCATAATGTAACGCTTGACAAAAGAAACCCAGGAAATGTGTTGACAAAACAGTTTTTGACCTAACACAAGCTGGCATGCAAGACAACACATCAAAAATACTGTTTGGCATTCACAATTCTGACCAACGTGATTCGTTATCTTTAATAATGCAGTTACATACAATCTTGCTTGTCCTCATGGGACCCATCCTTGTGACCTCACAAACTAGACTCAAGCAAGTATTGGGACACATTCTGGTTTGTTTGGTTTCTGTATTAGAAAAATCATTTTCTTTTCACATGTAAAATTGTCTATAAAAATAAATGATTTGTTGATTTATTATTATTTGTTTATTTAGCAGACGTCTTTATCCAAGGCGAATTACAGATACTAGGATGTGTGAACTATGCAAGAGCTGCAGAGTTACTTACAATTACATCTCACCCGAAAGACAGAGCACAAGGAGGTTGAGTGACTTGCTCAAGGTCACACAATGAGTCAGTGGCTGAAGTGGGATTTGAACCGGGGACCTCCTGGTTACAAGTCCTTTTCTTTAACCACTGGACCACACAGCCTCCTTTTATGACTTATGACTTGGTCGGGTACCCTTGCTCTCAGAAATGTAAATAGTCTTGGCAGTTTTAGATATGCTTGTACAGCGAGCCGTCCGTGGAGTCTGAGCTGCTTGTTGCTGATAAAATAAGGAAGATTGGTTGCGTTCTGAGCCAATAGCAGTGCAGCTTTTACACCAGTATCAGCCAATAAGGAGCTAACCTAACAGCACTTCAAGAAAGAGCAAAGTTGACACTGACAGGTTTACAAAGCTGATAAGGAAGGGTCTAATATGCACACATTAAAGGTGCAAAAAAAATATTATAATATAAATTGCACCAAAAATGTGGCTCAATGCGAGTGCAAAACACATTATTAAATAACACATTCTGTTTATCAAATTCGTCATATAAATGCAATTCCATTAAACACTGAGAAGCCTTTGGAGCCATAAGAGAGGATTAATCTAACTTGTCAGCAAGGGTCGTGGTTCAGTTGTTGCTTTTCCCCAGTAGCAGTTACTGACAGAGCAAAAAAAAAAAAAAAACCAAACACTTGTTGCGGTGTGTAAACCGGATGCTATAGAGCAACACCCCACCCTGGCATTTACTCCAGTGTCAGCATTACAATGACAACTGCTGCTGAAAACATCCTCCACAGCCTCAGCTATTATCTCTCAATGCAGCAGTACGGAACAGTACAAACACGAGAAGGGAATGCTTCTAGTTGCTAATAAAAGAAAAGGTTTTGTGTAAGGATGAGCCACGTTATGCAATGGTTTTTTGCACTGTAATTTGCAATACACTGGGGGGCGGACGTTGATCTCTCCGAAAAAAAGGATCTATTGATGCCTAACATGCAGCCTGCATATATTCAATTGTATGTTGTTTGCTTATATTATCCTTGGCCCTTTACTCTTCAATTGAAGACATTTTGATCCACTGCTTCCATTCTATGTATACATTTGCAATCTGCATATATTTTAAAGGCAACATTGTATTTAATGCTGCTTCCTGGCATCTCATCACTTCCTGAGTACTGTATATGTGACCTACAGTACAGCAAACATACTAGGATGCAGCACTTTATCTAAGCATTGCATTTGAGTATTTCATAAAAACATCATCCAGCATAATACAAAGGGGGGGGGGGGGGGGGGTGATAATGTTAATAAAGCAGGTAAGAAGATTACTAAGATCTCACTAAAGCCTTTCTTGTTAAGGCCTTATATGTATGCATGCTTTTTATGTTGGCCTCCACAAGTCATTAATTTCCAACATAAAATCAGCTTGGCTTTCTCATTTAACAGCAACCCGCAGTGACCGCCAGTGACCACGCAGGATGGAAATACCTAAGCCTTTCAGACAGGCTTAAGCCAAGCCTCTGTATTGCACTGATATGCAATTTACTATTTGAAACAAGATGAAGTTAATTGACTTCTTTTTTTAAAAAAACAGAAAAGGCCTCACAAAGTGACAATACTCTAGGGGTGTTTTATTTTATTTATTTTTTTCACACATTCTGGAAGTATTCTTCCCATAGGAATAATCAACAGCTCCTTGCAAGCTTAATAACTGAACTGCTTTTTTTGTTGCTGGTGAATATGTATTGCCTTGCTTTTAATTTAGTCTCTGAGCACTGTCTGTGTACTACCTTGATTACAAAATGACTCCAGTAAAACACAACTGGCTCAATTATCATTTTAATAAATCGCTTGGATAAAATGAGCTTGCAGAACCTCCCCACCATAGAGACCCAAAGAACACAATGTCCTATATATAATTATACAGCACATGCTGACCCAGTGTGAATTGGGGTGGATGGAAAAGGTCAATCCTATCCTAATTATTTGTTGGATAAAATAATTGAACTAATTGTATATCATGTTCTTTGCAAGTTCAGAGCGTCCCATAAGCCAGACATCTTAGGCATAATTGTTCATATCGGACGTCTGTTTCTTTGAGATGTGAAATTAACAAATTCAGATCATTTTGATGTGTGATGCAGATAGTCAACAGGATGTGGTCCTCTGATATAACAGAGAAAAGCACAATATACTGTTGCCCATGATGTCAGATTTATAGGACGCTATATATTCAACTGAATGACATTATGAGATGATTATGAAATTGATCTTTAAAAAATGACAGCTTTCTACTCTTGGTATTTCGACATTGATAAAACAAATGAGAAATAATGCAGATTTACTTCCACATGGTTTCTAATTAGCAGAGTGCAGAGCACAGGCTTCACTCAAGCTGCAAGGTGAATCAGAGTTTTCTTCAGGGGTTTTAAAAATCATTGAGATGCCACCAATGCACTTTTAATGAAACCATACCTGGCAGCAAACAATAAGAGACAAACTGACTCACGGGAGAAGCTGCTGGATGCATTAGCAATATATGCTCCCTGGTTTAATGCATCCAGAACATGTACAAATGCACACATACAGGAAATCGTCTAAGTGAATTGTAGCTTGGATTCATGAAAAGATCGCCTTTCTTTCATTTTTGTAATTGAAGCCTGTACCAGACAGCAGTTTTCAAAAATTCCACATAAATCTAAATCAGATACTTTTAAATGTAAAAAATGTAACACTGCAAGTTCAGCCTTATTTTTCAAACTACTAACAGAGATCACAATATATTTCACTACAATATTTTGACAATTGGCAATAATAACAGTAAATTCTAGCCTTAAAATGTGCATTAATAGTTTATATTAGTGTCATCAGCAGTATTTTAATCCAGCATAAGCTTTGAGGACAAATTGCATTTAAACATTTTCCCTTTTACATATCAATACCGGTTTTCTTTTCTGTATGCAATTTTTACAACATTCAAAATTAACCGTGCTGTTAATCCTGTGCTTACAGACCATTGTAATTATTCCATTCATTCAGTTTAATTCTGAGATACATTTTTCAGTAAAAGAGACAGACAAGGGTTTAAAGAGTTCAGTTTAAAAACATTATGTAGTTGAAACAGACGGTCCCAACAGCTAATATTTACAGCTGAATAAAATCCTTCATTTCAAGGAAAGCCAAAAGCCCTGTGGTGATGTTTGTGTGTTTAATGACTTTTTTTTTTATCTGCACTAACAACCAGAAAGCTGTAAGTCTGTACAGTATATTTGCAAGGCCTCTTATCTTCCATTTCACTTGGCCTGGATTATCTGACTATCAGAAATGTACCTTTGATGTTTAATGAAGCACTATTAACATAATTAAACAGGGGGAAAAACATTCAGCTTGTTTTTCTGTTATTTTCAATTTCACACTGTGAACGGCATTGTAATACTTCTAAATTGAATGATGCATAACCTTCTCCTGACAGCTGCCAAAAGATAGTACTGTACTAGGCCACAGAAATGGGGAATTAAATAATGATTGAGAAATATTTTCCGCTAGGAATGCCGCTGACAACCGATTTCCTAAAGTCATTTTTTGGAGATCTGCTATAACGCTGGTGGCTGTCTGAGATAAAATATAATAAAGTTAGAAGCGCACACATTTTCTGTATAATATATTTTATTGAGTTTTTATTTATTTTTTATTATTATTTGTTTTAAAACTGAATATCTAATCATATAATTGACAGAACACAATACATATTCCAAGAAAAAGTGCAGAGGCAGCTAGTGGAATATTTCAGGGCAGATTCTCTGGAACCTGAATAAAATGCCCCCTAAGTCATCCATTTTGCTGGCCTTTCCTATTTGATCTGCGGTTGTATTTACGTAGCCCTGCTCTCCTAAACAATATCCTGTAACCTTTCCGCTGTGCATTCTCTTCCTGTGAGACCCTACACAGGCTTGTGTTGCTGGAGGCTCAATAGGAGAGACTGGGATTCAACCAAGGATGAGATGTTACATCAAGGACCTGTCTACTTTGCATGAGAAATAATGCACTACTGAGAAATCCCTGTAGTTGGGTCTTACCACACATCTGCAACCAGTCTGAAGAAGTCAACCTCATCTGCAACTGGTTCCATCAGCATTCTGCAATCTACGATCCCATTTGCATCCGGACAGCCTTCAGAGCTTGAAAGCCCACCTCTCGCGTCCTTCACATTGGCCGCTTATTGAGAACTTCCAACATCAGCGCGAGTTGCAGAGATCAAGTTCTGCCAGCCCACAATCCCAACCGGGGCTGATCTCGACCTGCTGCTGATGGAAATGAACAAACCTGATTTCAAACCGCTTTCAAGACGATCCCAGTGGCACATGGAAATGTGGCTTTGCTCAACATTTAGCCGTTTTTGTCACAAAACGTATATTGAAACTGTGAAAATATGGACATAACTGTGGAGGTGGATATCCTTTTGAGAGGTTCTGTATATTGTGTATATTTTTGTATTTAATGCTGCACAGTTTTGCCACCACTTTTAAAAACTTAATAAAAAAAGAAATCATATTTTGATAGATGCCTTTTAACCTTACAGAAGAGATCGCCACATTAGAACTCACACAACAGTCCAAGTAGACACTATGTTAATTACACTACAGTGGCGAAGTCAATAATGCAAGCTTCAGAATTGTACTGGATCCTCTTATGCATTCAGAATATACCATTTTAATGCATTGCATTTTTGGTAGCAACTAGAAATGACTTCTGACAGCGCTGCAAGCCAGTATGTGGAGGAAGCTGCTGGCACTAAAGACAGATGAGGAGAGAATCTGAAATCAAAAGTCCAGTTGCTTTTTTTTGGTTTGTTTGTTGAGGCAAAAAGCTCAACACCAAAGGGATGCAATTCAACTGTATTTAATATGTATTTGTTTCTGTTAGTTTCTGTGAGGAGTGACAAGCTTTAAAGAAATATTTGCCTCGGGTCCCTTTTCAGATTGCAGCAGCTGGGACCAGGTCTCTTTTACAATATTCTCTTTTCAGAAGAGCTAGAGGTATCCGTAAACAAACAAATCTTAATGTAGATTCAGTAACAGATTTCGCAGGGTTTCGCAGACCATTTTATGATTACATTATTTATTTATTTATTTTTTTAATAATGTGTTTGTTGCACAAGGGATAGCCTAGGGGTATTTATAGTTTCAGCATTAAAAGTACATTCTCTGACAAGAATAAACAATTTCAACAGTGTAAAAAAAACACAAAATTGTTTACAACAGCTGCTCCTAGCTGCAACCAAGTTGTTTCTTGCTACCTTTGTATCATGCCAATGCTCTATTCCTTTCAGAAAATTTGCCTTCGCCCTTGCTCGCGTTGCTTTATGTTGTTACCAAGTTATAAACAAATTGAAAAACAGGATTTCTAATGTGTTACAAACCTTTTTTACGTGTTTCAGTTTAAACAGGCCTGCTCTTAGATTTTAAATGCTAAATTAAACCCAACATCCCTCAACACAACACATACAGGTTTCTTTTAGCTTCCACTTCAAGTACATCGTTCGATTCTTGCCAGTCTTGAACGGATGACTCAACCATGTCCGGGCTCAGCCGTTCTGGCAATTAAATAGGAAGTGCTCTCTGTTGTGGTCCAGATGGTCCTGGGTTCAGATGCTGCAGGGATGGTAACCCAACCGTACTCTGTCTCCCTGGCAACAAGCATGGTAATATGGGATGCTAGGCCTTTAGTGCTCTAGGTGCATGTAAATATACAAAAAAAACCAAGGTACTGAAAATCTTGCCGCAGAGCTCTTCAATTGCCAACTCCAAATGTGGAGGTTCCTCTGCAATTAAGCATAAGCATTCAAAGCGTAACATCTTTTCAAATATACTCTGCGTACAGTGTAAGGGGTTGAGCTGTGCAACCTTACATAGGGGAAAGCAGGATTTGCACGCACAACCCTTTGGCTGGGTACCAGGTAAGCTTAAGAAGCAGCTACTGATCAGACACAGGCACAATTATTATTCCTATATTAGAGCCCTACATCAGGACCAAAACTGTGAAAATCCAGAGCTAACCTAATGTGTCCAGTTTCTCTCCCGAGAATGACTCGCTCACTAACTGACATGGTATCAGTAAAACCAAGCAACAGCCTAATGAGCTATACACTGAGATTAATAAAGTCGTTCCGCCTGTTTCAAAGGGTCCTAATGGAGATGGGAACCTATTTCAAACAGGCTCTGTCTAAAATGAAAAGCGTCTGATGTGGGTGCAGTGACTCTGGAGCCCAGTGTGCTGCTAGAGTACTGCCATTTTAGAGGACGAAAGGGATCATGCTATACCAAAATGAAAAATTAATTAATTAATTAATTAATTAATTAATTAATTAATTAATTAACTAACAAATATAGAGATAAATCAATGTCTCTATATGTATTTATTTAGACATGTATTTATTTATTTCTATCATTCATTTAAATATGTACTTATTTATTTATTTTTCATCTTGGCATAAAACATCCTCCATAACCAAAACTATAATACAGTATACATTAAAAAAAAATGTATAGTCTACATTAGAATTGGCTCTCTAACTTTACTTTTTTTCTCTTTGTCCTGATTAAATGTATCTTCTCTTCTTTCTCCTGAAACACACGCCTGTTTTGTTTTTCTCCGCCTTTACTACCTTTCAATCTCACCTGTCCATTGACTGAAATCCTGACATGACATGTCATTTGCACCATTAACACGTAGGCTTCTCATTTGAATACTGAATAGTTTTTCTGCCACTTTTATGTAAATTGCACCCATTCCACCTGTCAGAAAACAGCAGAAAAGAGTTTAATTTTATGATGGAAACAATGGGCTAAGAGTCGGGTGAAAACAGACAGAGACAGCGAAAGTCGGAAGACACTTTGGATATTCAAAGCAAGAGTGTTGCATTGGGACAGGTTGGTTAGAACCAAGTTCATTGCGAAAAGAAGCCTTTTTAATGAAAGGGAAATGATGCAAGGTGCCTGCCACTTCTTTAAAAAAAGACCTCAGATGCCAACAGTTGATAAGACTAAACTCCAAACGCAACATACTGACTGCTCTGTGACCTTAAATACCCTGAAGTCTGTCAACCAGGCAAAAAAAAAATGGATGTTGCACGTTTTCCTCTGATTCCTAGCAGTGAAATCTCTATTCCCTCTTCGGAGGAATACCCTTGAAGAGGACACAGACAAAGTGTTGACTCTGTGACATCACCACACCTGGGAATAAAAATGTCATTATAATGGTGCTGCTTTTCAGAGGTGCTGCTTGAGACAGCGGAAAGCCTTGCAGTGCCAGAGTAAATATTTCACAGCAAATTAATTCAGATATTGATGCATTCAGATATTGGGATTTGGTGTGAATATTTTATTTATTTATTTTGCATATACTGTATATCAGGCACAAAAATTCAATTTTTTGCTTGTTTAAATGTTATTACTTCTCATTTTCAAGTTTCTGTGGAAATATATCAGCTAATACTCCAACACTTTTTCTTCCATCACAAACTCCACTGGCATAGTGATCCTAGTCTATTTGCCTTTTAGAAAGTGTAATAATAAAATAATGTAACCCTTTAATGGCTGCGTTATCTCTACATACTAACACCATCATATGAAATGCATAAATTATTCTTTTAATTTAGCATTTAAGAACGTTATTTTTTTGACATACAGTATCTGACTGTAATAGACAGAAACCAGGACCAGCAACTCCAAGCAAAATTTGGCCCTGGGTCCACTAGTGGGAAACATTCTACTTGTTACTGCCATCTAGTGGGAGCCCAGGGAACTTGCACCTTCAATAAAGTTCATGTTCAAATTTGTTATTGTACAGAATTATATACAGACACTAAAGTGTTAAAGAAGAACTTATTATGCATGAAGCTTTGTGCATCGCTGAACATTTTAATGGCAAGGAAAGCAGATGCCAATAATGTCAATTGAACCACAGCATTAAAATAATTAAAAATTAGACTGGTCCGCACACATGTATATTTTATAATGAATGCAAATTATAATTTATACTCTATTAGGTTATCTGTTAAAAGGTTTATAGACATCGGGCTATGATAGACATGATGCTGGCGAGAGCTTTAGGAATCCTGCATTGCATTAAATATTATCATCCATAAATTAAACGCTCAACATTGCTACATTTTAAATAATACATCTTTTCTTGGCAACACCTCTCCTGGCCTTCAGACAACCACCTAACCTGTCCAATGCATACAATAGCCCTAAACCCTGCAATACCAACAGATGCAAAACCTGTCTCCATATCTCTACGCAGAATATCATCCTCACAGCACAAGGTATACAACTGGAGATAAAAGGATCATTTAGTCAAATACAAGGTATCAGCTCCCTCCTTCTCTTTGTCTATGAAACAATAAAAAAAAGTTTCTGAAGTCAGTGGCAAACGTTTTGACTAGACATGAAGACACAGATAAATGACTACTCAAAATGTCTACTAAATGCACTAAAACTAAAAGTTTATTTTTGCTTACTAAATGTTCTGGGTGTCTTTTGGATGCCACTGCCATATATATATATATATATATATATATATATATATATATATATATATATATATATATATATATATATATATATATATATATACTGTTGCTGAAAAATTGCTGTTGGTGATCTAGCAACAGTTGGGCACTGCAGCGCATGTTTAATGGATTCTTACTGGTTACCCAGCTGTTCTAGTAGCCTCCAGTTTGGGTGTACAGTAACATCGAATTCAGACATGCGCATGCTGTCTTGCATCAGTTTTTGAACCAGCATGGATATTTAACATGGGTCCTTTCTGGACCATGAATGATGTTTAACGAGCGTTGGTGAAACATCTTCATCTGACATTAGGCTGCCGAGTTGCTAATGCAAATTAATGTAGACTGAATTACCTCTTTGACTTTCTCCCTCCTCTCCCGAGTCTGGGGATCACTTGGTTGTCCATTCTCAACCCCCAGGATCGGTTTTTGCAGGCATTGTCGAAACTTCTCATAATCAAACGGGGATCCGTGTTTGCCCTTCTTGGACGACACCGTCCTTCTTTCCATCTCCTGCTCGACTGGTTTGCTCACCGCAAACCGAGGCTTGACTGGCGGTGGCCGCTTCGACTCATTTTGATCCTCCTGTTTTTTAACAGTTACTTTCTCTGCATCTTTTTTCTCACTTGTCGGGGACGATTTCTGACTGATGGCTTTGATTTTTGAACTGGTCACCGCCTCAGCCGGGGTATTTTCTTTGAAATGGTCGTGGCTTTTATCGCTCTTTTTACTGTGCTGTTTGGCAGTCGTGTCTGGCTCCACAGCTGGCGTTTGGCTCTCTGCCCTGGGTAAGAAAATCCGTTTTATACGGGCCGAATCGGGTAAAAAGAAAAGAGCTCCGAAACAAAGTGTTACCAGTCCCGATAAAAAGAGTAAAAATATAAATTTCTGAGACAGACGGAGTCCCATTCCAGATGCTGACACGCCGGGCAACTTTCGGAAAAACATTGTGTCGCTTATTCCCTTTTTTCTTAATTTTACTTTCTGCTTATAAAATAAAGTTGATGCCGTGCAGGTCACTCAAGCATTATTTATTTATTTTTTTCAAAAAAGGAATGTTGATTTGTTTGAAATGACACTAAACAACACTTACGTCATACTGTACAGTCCAACTTTAAGAAAACTACTAGTTGTGTTGCGATTCCATTTTACATTTAAAAAAATGAATATAAAAAAGGTTTGTCATTACAAATGTACAAAAATACGAATCGTGACGTACATAAATGCAGTGAAAACGTAGTCAATCAATTCTTAACGTGAAATTGGTCAACTTAATAATCTTACGAATGAATCGGGCTAACACATTATATTTCTAAATTTGGAACACCAGTAGTTGTGTAACTTCGGGATGTTCAGAGTTTTTTTTTTTTTCTTCTATTGAAAAGACATTTCCTAATCCATTCAATTACCATGCAAGAGAACGTTTAAAAGGCATATAAACTTTCTTCCCGTTACTTACTATACTGAAGTATAAATAGTCATTTATCGGCGGATATGGGTATCTCCAGCGTCGCCTTGATCTATGGTTCCTGCACAGTTCAGTAGCTCTGCAATTTGTGCACAGCTGGACTTGTCCTCTCTTCTTCAAAAAAGCACCCTAGTTTCTTTTTTTATCCCCAAGATGTACAATAACTCGTAAAAACGCGGTTTCGCGAATCCAAGTTGCCTGCAGTCTGTCACACTACTAAAAAAATGTCTAGGTTCTCTTTTTGACAAAACGGGGAAAAACTCCAGACAGTTTCAGCGAGCTGCAAACACCCGGTTTATTCCAAACAGGCAAGCGTGGAGCTTTAAAAAAATGCAACCCAGTAAAGACCAGTGAAAATCAGCGTATTGCAACCTCTATCAAATTATGCTGTGTTTCTTTTCCTCTGTAGCCTCATCATAAACGCTGAAAAATTGGGTGAAACGTACAACGTTGTCAACCTCGCTGGGCAGGACCACAGAATGATTGCTTTATAAAGCAGCTAATCAAAATACAGTCTAGCTGGTTTGAACGAAAAAAGGACCACGAACAGTCCGCCCCTAACCGGTTAAGACAGCCTCCAGGGCGGTCCGATTGAAGGCGTCTGTGGGGGCTGCAGAGAACAGACGGAATTCGATTTCTTGTACAAACGAGCGCCATGAACTCGTTTATAATAAACATTTCTGCAGCTTTTTGTTGTTGTTGTTCAAGGCGCTATACCCACTTTATAAATTGCACAATATATTTTGATAACATAAAGCTCTGACGCATATTCAATGAAGTAATATGATACAAATGTTACAGTGCTAACAAAAACTTATTAGATGGAATGCGTCATTATTTAGATCGTGCAAACGCAACCTTGATTATTTAGCATGTTTCTGAGAGTCTGTGAAGTTTATGCTGATTGGTGTCAGCTTGTAACACCGATAAAGAGAAACTATAGTTACCAGCTGTAACTGATGATGTTCACTAGCATTAAAAAAAAAAGTTCCAAGTGGGTGGTCTGTGTGTCAGTATCAAGTTTTGAACACCGCTGCAGTAAGCGACGTGTGATTTGACAGTAGGTTTTGCGTAGGACTCGAATCCCAACTATTTAAAATGTTATCATCTTTTAATCCGTTTGTATTGCCGTGTACGTATATGCACGCCTCCCATAAACTCTGTTCCGTGAAGCCCCACAGATTGTTTTGTGTTATTATTACGGTTTTATTATTCACATCTGTTTTGACAGACTCTGTAGCATCCGCTTCTTGCTTCCTAAGCAGTGTCAGCACTACCCCTTTCCCCTCACGACTCTGCCTCATTCAGAAAGCTGATTTAAAAGTGCATCTGTATGGAACACTGCTTCCCATACGACGTGCACAGACACGTAACGCTGTCGATGGTCTCGAAAGCATTAAGGGTACCAGGGGAGTCTGTAAGGTAATTACATTTCCGCATCATTGTTTTTAAAAAGGTGGGTTTAAAAACAGAGTGGTCACTTAAAAAAAATACAACGCGGGGTTCTAATGCTGCAGCATTTTGCCTACTCTACATTACAGGTGTTGGGGGGGGGGGGACCTGCCATAACAGTGTCCTTAGGACAAGGCAGCAAATACTGCACCCTCAGCCCTTCATCAGAATTGCACATTTTCAGAAAGTGCATCTTTTATATATTACAGAATGTTACCTTTTGCACAAAGCTTTGTGCTGGGTACATATATTAGCTGTGTTTCCAATTTGTGGTCCACCCCCTCTATATGCACTAGGGTTGTTCTTGAATAATTTATACTTCCCAGTGATGTATTGTAATCCTGATTGAGACAATAGTGAAAAAGGGTGTTTCTTAAAGGGTTTTTAACATATCAGTTTAGACTTGTTATCTTTCAGTACGCACAGTTTTGCAACATCTTTACAGGTTTTTAAACCATTCTTAATGGATAATGGCAGCTATCACAGGGATTAAAATGTGGTTTATTAATCTGGCACCTGCAGCCCTTGTCTGGCGTGTGTTTGCTCTGCACGTTTGGATGTTGGCACATCCATACTACACGAGGAGCCAGCTTCCCTGTCTATCAGCAGTTAGCTATTCCCTTCAATTCAAGATAAAGCTGAAATCACCCTAAGCGATGGCTCTTTTATGAGGGACCCGTGACAGTGACAGCTAACCATTCCACCTGAGGTTTTTCTATCACATTACAGATGTTCCACTCCTTTTTAGTGGCTTGGCCTCTAAACCCTAAGACCAGTGCTGGAAGGCAAATACAGTTAAAGCCAGGAGTGTGTTCAATTATGAAAGCACACCGGTCCTTAGTGTATGCAAAAAGTGTATAAACATAGTATTAAAGCAGGCTAAATGCAATAATGGTGAATGTATGACTTTGAGTATCACTGCTTATAATCATAGATCCATCCGGTTTTCATAGACAAAACAGTCATTGTTTAACTTTTAATTTCTACATCTTTTCATGTGGCCTTTTGTTCTGTAGCTACCCATTGCATCTCATTATACCACCATATTTTTTTTTTAATTTATTACACATTTAATCAATATCTTTGGAAACATCAGTAAAGTTTAATTATTATTATTAATAAATAAATTATTTATTTAAGGGGCTTTTATTTAATGATTCAAAAGCATGCCTAAGTAGTCTAGTTTTGTAACATGTTTCACAGTACAACATTTTTAAAAGGTGCAGTTTGCATGTTGTGGTGAAGAGCTTGATAAATATAAAGAGATGTTTTACAGAGTCATGGAATTCACAGCACAAGATGTCCTGGCAGTCTCAATATAAAAACATCTACGTATTATTTACCAACCTTGTTCCTTTCAGGTAATGCAGAAACTATTCCTATTTCTACGATTGGCTTCAAGGCAATAAAAGCAACCAATCTCTATCTGAAAAGAAGATTCAAGCTGTGTATCCACTGATTAAGAGTGTACAGAATGTAAATAAGTTGCTCCGTTTTTAAATATTATATACTAGAATATACTTACTGTGATAAGACACATGTATGAAGACACTGGGGTCAACGGGTGACAATTTTCTTAAAGGAATAGAAACATGATGCTGTTGTAAACTAGAAAGAAACTACTTAGTTGCATTATCATATAGTCGTGTTTGGAAAAAAAAACGCACAATCCTCTGTTAGTCATAATCAAACGAATATGAAAGCAGTAAAAGGAACTGGGAACAGGTTTCCACAGGGAAAAAAAACGCCATATGCCATAGTCATATGTATTGCATACTAGAGTAGCCAGTGTAGACCCCTAAAATGTAAGTGTTATTAGCTAAAGATTTACTTTAAAATAAGCAGTAACGCTGTGGAACAAAGTTAATGGAATGAGCCTGTTCTGAAACCCACCTATTTTTTCTTCGCATTTGGAATATGGTTTAATCCACCTGCGTTACATGATTAGGGAGTTTAGCGGAGCCAAGTTTAGAGGGGTCAAGAGCGAGTTATTTGTTATGGTCGTTCCAGCCAGCAAGTAACTCTTGTCTCCACAGTCTTTGCAGAATAAATTAAAAGCAGGACATGTTTTAACCCTCTGCAGTTTGAGTTTATGCGTGCAACACCGTCGTGTCTTTATATTTGAAAGCACCAGCACTCTCTTGTGCACCGCAGTCTGTTGCCAGCAAAACTAATAGGAACTTGTTTCCAAAGTGACTCATCACTTGGTGGCTATACAGGCACTTTGGCTGATCTAACCTAGGTTACGTGAATCAGGCAGCTAGAACTAAATAGCAGCTTCTGAAAGCCATTAGACACAGACTTTAAAAACTAAAGAAAACACAGCATTTGATGATTTGCAATAAGAGCCAACAGAATGATTGCACATCATGACAAGGTTAGAGGGTAGTTTCTCCATCTGTTTTGCTGGCAAAGCCTCTGCTGGCTAATTTCTTTCATAACGAAGAGCCATGGTTCTTTTTAATTCTTGCAGATCCCTTCATAAAATAAAATCTCTGCATACCCTGTGTTTTAACTCTGATCTCCATAATCCATTAATTGCATTGATTTAACATAGTCCTAAGGGGTTCCATACTTTAATTACATAGTTTTTAAAAAAAAAATGTAAACACAGTATAATACATAATAATAATGAATTCTATTTTTCGCATGTCATTTAGTAAAGAAGATGAACTTTATATTGCTTTATAATGTGCCAATATTAGGAACTAATTAGTCAGTATTACACGGGGGGGGAACCCTTGTGACAACCAACACATACCAAAGACTATTACTTTAGTATAGTATACACCAATATAAACAGCTTGATTGATATGCAAGGAAAAGACTTCCGATGGATTGGGCTATGGAACCTTGTCAAAAAGCAACATAAGCTACTTTACTTTAAAAAGCTTTAAATAAGCATAGTTGGTAGTATATCTTTCTACATTAACTGTGAAAACCTGATAAATATGTATATGTAAATGAATCCAAACAGCATTGTATGATAGCTAACTGCTGGTCCTTGTCTTTGTTTTCCTAAAGCAAGGTAGGTCAACGCTCACAATGTGATACTGTACTTTCAAGCAGGTTGAGTCAACAGATTAAAAATGACTGACATGACTTACTGGCTTGAGGAAGGCAAAGGATCAGATGGCAGTATGCAGCAGTGAACACCTATACCAGTTTAGAAACATGTGTTGCTTGTGTCCACATGACCTGTTCCATTGGTCAACTCACCCTGGACTTTGATGTTTACTCAGCCACAGAACAAATATATGACCTTGCAATCTGCATTTTGTCTTTCATCATCATGATTTTTGGGGGTCTGTTTAATAAACTTGTCCATATTTGTGTCTGTTTAATAAACTTGTCCATACTTTCTCTACGGTAGCGTCTCTAGTTACTTCTCCCTTACCTACAGCAGTTGGAGGTTATACATGACATCTGCAAGCAGCTTGGGAAAATGAACAGAAAAGGCAATTTTTATTATACTTCCAACATTTCACAGCATACTATAGAGCTGACATTTTCAACATCAGCTGATAAGCAAATAACCTTCTTGAATGTGTCAAGTTGAAGCAGGGTACCTTTATGGTTGATGTAGCCCATATTATCACCGCAGCTACCACACACTGAAACCTGCTTTGCCATTTCAGGTTCATTTGCATCCATAAATGTCTATTACACTAAGGCATGAATTATGACTGCCTTTTTGTCTTACTTTATCTGTGTAGCAGATACTGTGGTACGGTTGAAAAAGCACTGAGTCAGCCACGAAACTGTGGATAGTATTAATCTGGGAAAGCTTGGGCAAAACATTCAATGAATAGCATAAAGAAATTAGAGAAAGTGAAAAATGGAATTCCGCTGAAAACAACTTGGGAGAGCTAGTTTGTTTAAATGGTCACAGGCACACTAGCTTCCTCCCTTCTCAAAATAGCCTCCTGTGAACTGAGCAGGCATTCTCCTGCTACACCCTGCAGCAGCAGGAGGTTATAGGCTTTATTCAAGTGATCTAAATGGTGACGGATCTACATGCTGCCATTGTTTAAATGATTAAAAGAAGGGATCTGTGTGAAAACAAACATCTGTAGTGGAGTCAGTGAGCCTCTTTGTCTTTAAAAGTAAGTGAAATGGATTTTTAAAATTTATTTAAGTGGTGGCAATAATTGGCTGCCCTTGTTAGTCTGTGGCTTCATGTCTTGTACAGTTTGAAGTGATTGCTGTTTGAAACCTTCACAGGACAAGGATTTTGAAAAAGCAATTGCAGCGTTTTGAGTTGCGTGTTTGCAAGTGCAATTTACACTCTCCAAAAACCATTTGCGAAATCAATATAGTTAAAACACCAGAAAGCTATTCCGCTCGGTACCGTAATGGCTTAATGTGTAAGGAGAAGGCAGTTTACTTGACTCGAGCAATACAGGTGAAACATAAGGATAAACGTCCTCCTCCAGACCATTGCATTTTTACATTACGCATAGCGCCACCTGGTGGGCTGAATGTAGAAGCTAAACTATTAATCTTAAAAAGAATGTCAATGTTTCTCAAAGGATTCCAGCAGTAACAGAAGTATGTGATGGCTCAGTAAAGCTGGGCAGGAGTTGAACAATATGCCCAATTTAAGCTGGCAGATGAAACACACAAGACATTCTCTTGGCGTCTGCATAAAGAGTTTAGCAGCACTAAAACAAGGCTGATAACAATGTTTACAGCCCATTCCCTGCTCGTCAACTTATGTCGCATTATAGTTTTGCCAAGGCTGTTTTTCATGTGGGTTTTTAATTGCCATTTCCACCTCCTCACACAGTCTTGTTTGTGTTATGTTCTGAAAGTGACAACCCGCCTCTATCCCACGATCCTGAAGCCCTACACGACTCTAATGAAGAGGCGGTGTGGCAGGCTTACATATTTATCAGAGAACAGCTCAGTAAAAAAGAGATTTGGGGTCGAGAAGAGTGGGAAGCTGCCACTGAAAGTAGGCAGGCTTTCAAATAATTTGTTTCAATTAACACATTTTGTTAACTGTTAACATCAATTTAACAACTTGTTAAAGAGTAAGTAGAGGGGTTCCAAAAAATATAGGGTTACACGTACCTGTAATTTTTCTTTTTTACACTTATAACTTTAAAGTCTGTTTCAAAGCTCTTTTCAAAATGGCCACTCTAGTGCACTGATAGTGTAAGGATTATTGCCCATATGGTCAAACAGGTAACACAGCAATAACGATCCATGTGGTACGGAACAGAAAAGCCAGAGCACTTCTTGTTATGTTTTTTTTTTTTTTTTTTTTTTTTAATCGCTCTTCCTGCCGTGATTTAGTACTGATTTAGAGAACTGATCTCAAACCCCAGTGCACTAGAGAGGCCATTTTGAAAACAGCTTTGAAACAGATTTTAAAGTTATAAGTGTAAGAAGTAAGAAGTTGTCAAGATGTTAACAATGAAAAGAGAAATTACAGGTGCATTATTTAAACAGTTGTAGCAACACATGGGGGACGCATAACACTACTACAGCTGATAAGGATCAAAATGGGTACCCATGTCTGCCTGTCCACACTGTGCATGGGGAACACAATACCTGCTTTGAATTTTCACAAGTCATCTCTTAACACTCTCATAAAGACCTTTCAGATTGAATTTGGGTATAAACTGTTTGTAATGCTTCATATCTGTAACGCTTGTTGGGTTGGCTTAATTATTGTTCAGGGTCTTGTTTGTTGTTGTTGTTGCCATTTTCCATTCATCTGTCTATTAAATCATTGCTGAGGCTACAACTATTTAAACTTAAAAAGATGAAAAAGCTTATTCTGACTTTAAGGATCCACTGGTGTGTGAAAGGACCTGCGGCCATTCCCTGACGGTTTTTTTTATTCCCTTGAGAACAGCTCTTGCCAAGTGAGATCATCCTCGTAAGTAGGTGATGCCAAACTAAAAATATTAAGAAATACAAATTAACAGTAATCTCCTACTATCACCGCTGATTGGACGCCTGGCTTGTGCGACCGTTTCCTTATGCGTAGGAACTCCTTGGGACTAAGTGACTCAATCAAAGCACATCATTTACATTTGCTCTTGCTTTGAGGGACGTTGCACTGTTCTATTCTCAGGTCACCAGAACCCTTGCCATTGCTGCAAGGTTTTTTCTTCTTCTTCTGAATTGGAAAACAGATGCTAATTGGCTGCGCTGGCCGTGGTGTTTGGGCGACAGGCATTGTGCGTACATGCATGCTTGCTTGCACGCAATCCAGAAAGAGGGCAAAGAAGCTAGCAGTCTAAATGGGATTCCCAATGGTTATCCCTGTCAAGGTTTAACAAGAACTTTGCCTACAAGTGACAGCCAGTATGAAAACTGCAGTTCTATTTTACAGCCTGCATGCATGTAGGTTGAAGCTGATGAATGCTTGCTGTGTAAAACGAACAAGCTAAACATCAGGAAGTGGGATTTATTATAGAAGATTCTCGTGGCTCCTGGTACCAAATCCCCCAAGCAGTTGATAACAATATTACCCAGGAGGGAGAGACAAAGCAGGCCATTTTGCACAGTCCCTGGGAGACCAGGACATGTTAAAATGAATGCATCATTCTATTGTGCAAATAGCAAAACAAACAGACCTAAAAAAAACGGAATCCCAAGCTGTCTTTCTCCTTTATTCACTGAAGCTCCAGGTGGTTGGCCCCTAATGTCTCTACAATAAGAGGCTTTTCTGAACCATTTGAGACAGGAATCAATTCCTTTATGTACAGAATTGTGCTATGCTCCCTCAGGCCTTCCTAGTAAGAGGTAACCTTTAACAGTCAGGCTTTTGAAGAAAGCAATGACGCACTTTAAAACATAGGAACATGAACAACTAGTGTTGCACCGACAAACGGAATTATCAATTACCAAATACAGGCTTGGGACAGCATTTTCCCTAAAGCCTTCACATAACCCTTATTAAAGTGTACTATACTAAAAGCACAGCAAAGTGTAATAAAGCTCAGTGGAAACCTGGTAAAGCATAAGTAAACAGTATAAAAAAAACTAACAAGGTATGGTAAAGCATATTAATAAACATGGCAAACCAGGGTAAACTATTATAAATGTATTGTAAAACCATGGGAAAAGCATGGTAAAGGTGCAACAATACCGTGCAAAAGTTCCATGGTAAACTCTTTATAAGGGAACATGCCACAGAGTCCACAATGTGCTGGAAGGTGTCTCAAGGGATATTAATCCATTCACTAATAATGCATGCAGTTAGTGCAAAGATCCTCCCACACATGCTCGTTTGGACTGAGATCTGGGGATTGCGCAGGCCATGGAGGTTGAAGTCTCTGTCGTGCTTGTTCTGGCACATGTATGGGTGCATTGTGGTCCATCAGAGTATACACTAGGTGCATGATTGTTGGGTGGACTTTATCCTCAGGAATGCTTAAGTAAACCAGCAGCTATTCAGTGCTGCAGGGATCACATGTCACATCACATGATCAACCTAATCTGCAACTCTATCCAATCAGGTAGACAGGTCCTAATAAAGCAGCCGGTATAGGAATGCTGAGAAAGGTACCATTATGTTGATGTTTGACTCATCCACATTCCCATCACAATGAACTACTGTACTGAAGTTATATTATAGTTACCATTTTCTAGTTTTTACATTTGGTTCTCTGAGTTACAGACGTACACTACTCTCTCACAAGTATCACTCACATTACATTAAAGAAGGCACCTGCTTTTAGTTTGTGATTGTTTGAACTTTAGATGAACTGTCTCTGGCTTAATAAGCTAGGCTTAGCACAAGAAGAAACTGTATTTGTCACATTACACTGAAGAAGGCATTAGTCAAAACCATGTGTCTGCTTGACTTTTCTTTTAGTTTTACCTTCAGAATTTATGTTGAGTACTGTATTCAATGTCCTGATTGGGCTGCAACAGTTTGACAATTTTTGCCTCAGTAAGCAGTGGGAGTGCGAGAGCCAGTGCAGCTCTCCCTGTGGTATCTCCAGAGAAGATGGATGGCTTCACACAGCCATGACGCAATCCTGCACTCCCCTGACTTTATGACACACTCATGCCTTCACCACACGAGTCACTCACACCCCCAAGACTAAGACCTAGTGACCTTCTGGGTTATTTTTGTTGCAAGTCGACATTGTAGCAGGAGATTGACAAAGCACTGGCATGGAGAGCTAGGAGTCCAGTCAGAGGATTATGAACGGAGGTGTGTCTGGCAAGCCTAGGAAAGAGATAGGGACTCAGGCGTTTCTCCCTTTATTGTATTACAATAAACATCGACCCACCTGCCTAGGGGTTGTTAAAAAGAAAAATGCCTACCTGTGCTCAGTGTCTTCTTTGTTACCCAGTATTGTATTATACCGTTACTTTCTACGACTTCAAGCCTCCTAAAGCTCTGTACACAACTGAGGGGGAGAAAAGATCTGGGAAACCAGCTGAGTTTTCTACTTTGGAATCAAGTCAGAATGACCTATACCTTGCAGTAGGAGTTTCTTAGCCTTGGGGCAGATTAATAACATTAAAATGTAATCTTGAACTGGAAACTTTTTTGTACGGTTTGATTTGCATTAAACAGTTCTTCAGATTAGCTCATATTTTTGGGGGCCTCTTTTGCTTGATAGATCTCCGAGTTGATATCTGCATCCTTTTCAACAGGAGAGAACTATTTGCAAAGGCCAAATCCAGTCCTAGCCAGTACTGTCATCACCGCCTTCCATTTAGCATTAAGCTTAAGAAAAGATCCAGTGAAGCATTAGACAATTCTGCCACCTGCTGGTTCAAATAGTAATTTAAAAAAAAGTAAAACAATAGTCAGTATGAACGGTTCTATGTTTCTATAGAGTTGCTCATAATTGGTGCAGTAACTTTGTGGCCCGCCATAGTCTTGTGAGCACAAAGTGCCCCTTACCATGTTCCTGTTTATCATTTTAAATTGGTAATAATTAAGATGCCAAAATCCAATTGTTTTAATTGTTAGCATGTACACAGCTATTTCAATTGTACTGTATTACACAGTAGGAATGTAACTGTAGGCAGCGCCTGCTGCAGCCATCTTCAGTGAATACCATGGAAACATGATGGCAACATGAATCTATTCTGCTAAATTAAGTGTTCAACATCAATTGCTTGGCTTTGCCACACTAAAAATGCTTGGTTCTGTGTTTGTTTTTCTGTTAATAAAATACAAACACAGTCGTAAATGCTATTTTTTTTAAGTTAATTCACTGAATTATACAGGTACTGGTGACTGCAGAGAATAGAGAAAAACCTCCTTAATATCACTCCTCTTATTATCACCACATTGAAATGTCCTGTCCCAAATATAATGAGAGTCACTGGGGATGAGCTCCTGATCACTTTATCAGTCACACACCTGATCTCCACCCGCTTAATATCAATAAGATTAACATACGATCAGAAAGTGTCCATGTTAAAAATAACTTGCTGTACAATATTCAAATGATCAGAATATAAGGTACTGCAGCACACTATATTGCTGCATACAGAGAACCGCAATGAAATGCAAAGAAACTTGATCACTGAATGCTATTGTAATCCATAATGTACTTAGCATTGTATCAAACAGAAAAACTGGCATATCTGTAGCATACATGTATATTCTGTGTTCTAATGCTTATCTTTGGTAAACTTTTGAAAGTCAACTGCTCTAGTTTTGCTCTATCTGAAGTGATATGAAAATACTGTATTTAAATTCCTTTCATTATAATATTAATGGTCAGTTCGGGCTTCCAGGGTCTTGGTTAATGAGATATTACAGTATAATAACTCAGATATCAATCTACAGCTTGAATACTTTCATTTTTAAAGGTTCTTGGTCAGCTAAGTAGACGTAATCATATTTGATCATTCTTTGGTAATGCTTTGATAGTAATTGCAGCTAATTGTTTTGGAATTACAGTGTAATTATAGGGTCATTATTCTGAGATCATTAGATAATTAATTTTAGCAATATCAGTCTTTCTTACCATGATAGTCATACAGTGCTTACAAAAGGCACACAGTTGTGTTAATGTCGGCTAATTATCCACTTAAAATGATCCCTGAAATCAAAAAGGTATAATGTAGAAAATGCATGTCTCCTAATTTCAAAGTATGGATAGGATAAAGTAGAATATTACCCTGATTTTATCCATGGCTAACCGTACAATCCAGAACGATTCCTAGCTGTCAAATGCTCAAAAGTAATTCAGCAGGGGCATATCTGGGCAGGGTGTAGCTAAATATGAATTTAATAATAATAATAATAATAATAATAATAATAATAATAATAATAATAATAATAATATACACACACACCTGGAGTAAAATAGCCCCCCAGGACCAGAATGTATTACTATTAAAAATGACTTTGGTCTTTAATTTTAGGGAAATTTCTCTAGATGGCACTGTTGCAGTGTTAATAGAGTTGCAATGCACTTTGAAAGGCTTTTATTCGTGATATACTGCAGAGAATGATTCAATTGAAACATTACAGTCCAAACACACAGGACCTTATTAGTTCCATCATGACGCTGACATGCAGTATTGTTTTAATTGGTTTTGTATTCCATAGGCTCAATAACATTCGCACAATAACGCAGTGAAAGTATGCAAAGACCTCCTTGTCAGGTAGTTGAAGGGGCTGAGACAGTCATGCAAAGTAACTGGGTATGCGTAATCGTGCCTATTTAAATGTTATAATGCACAGTATACATTTTTTATTAAAATCTTATCCTTTAAAATCATTCTTCACTCTAATCAGAAGAACCCTTGAGCTTCGCGGGGGTCATGGTACAGGCCTACGTGTTTTCTGAGCAGCCTCTCTTGGTAGTCACAGATTAACCTATAGCAACTATTTGAAATGTGTGGGCAGAAGGTCGCTGAACAGCTATTACAATGAACTTCTAATCCAGGTGAATGAATCCCTTATACCCCAAACACACACACATTAATATGAATAGTGCAATAAAATAATGTATAAATTAAAACTTTAATTTGAATACTCATGTATCCATTACAGTACATTACATTCTTTTCACAAGAATGGAAAGCTGGAGCTGTGCTATACCACTAGTGAGAAACTATATCATATTGGTTTTGTATATTGTGATTATACAGTACATAAAGTTCTGTCAAATTTTATATATATATATATATATATATATATATATATATATATATATATATATATATATATATAAACATACACACACACACACAAGAATAAGTGTTTTTATTGCGAAATATACTTGACATTTTCTAAATATTTAAATTTGTACCCGTTTAATATCCTATTATGTGTTTTTTACTTTATTTCTAAACCTTTTTTTATTTCTTATATTGTTTGCCATACTTACTAAGTAACCTTCTAAAAAGGCTGACTGCAGGGAAGTGACAAGGGAACACATATCAGTGTTGCACCCATAGAGTAAGCATTATGCACGGAGCCTGTGCAACACCTATATGCTTCCCAACTTCACTTCTCCACAAACCTGCCTCTTCAGCTTGGCAAATAACGATCCAAGCAGAAAAATCGTGCTGAACCCACACAATAGGATACAAAATAAGAAATTAAACATCACCTTTACGCTTGCACATTACTGTAGAACAATTAACAGTAAAGCAATGTTAAAAATAATAATATACAGCATGCTTTCATATAACAAAGACACAGCAGGCCGGCAAACAACAACATGAATTGAGCAATTTAGTTTCATCTACATTCATCCAGTCCTGCAACCAAGCTCTCCCACTGGTGAGAACATCACAATTGTCTGTTGATATCAATCCCAAAACCCGTTCATGTTTCTCATTTGTTTTTCATCAGTATTCATAACCTGCGAGTGGGAAACTGCGCTCTGGTCTGTGGAAATTTCACCAGGAAAGAGTTAATGCACTCTTCTCACAATCTCTTACACTCTGTAAAACATCCTACACTGGTTTCAGTTCCAGATACATTAATACAATCTATAATGCAGACAATGACAGTTCATACATAGCTTGATAAATCCAGCCATCTGAACCCGGCAATAGATTTTTCTGCCCGGTCTTCGCCTTCTCATTGTGAGATGGACGTATCATTTCTGAAACTGCTGTGTAAACCATTCCCAGCTGTTTTTTTTCCTTTGGTAAGACAAAACAGAAAACAGACATGCTTATTTTCAGCTGGGATGTGCGTTAACATAATAACAGGGCTCCTTAAAAAGTGACTGTTTTGTGGGGGAGGCGTGTTGAGAAATCACAAAGCCACACAAGCACAGCCCTGGTGTTTTACAAGGGTGGAAATGGACTAAAAAAACAGGACAACCCTAAAATGACGCATCCCCTTTTCTGTGGAGTGAACGCCTAATATGAAGGGCAGACCAATAAATAATATAGAAAAACCTGCCATATGTAGTATGTACTTTCCCAGACTTCCCTAAAGGATTTAGAGCCAGTTATCGAGGAGGAACTGTCATTTATCCAGCCAGAATAATTCAAGCACATTGCAGACTCGTCAAATTGAATTTGTTCTTTCATGAATGCCCCTTCGACAGTGTTACAGCGTTTCTACATCGAGTCCTACCCCTGTATGTTTAGAACAGTGGTTCTCAACTCTTAACTAGCCCAGGTTATCTAACTAGAATACTACCAAGTACACCGGTCAGGCCAGGCTTCATGTTCAATATGGAACTTGTGATTTAAAGGAACGATAACGCTAATAAGAGGTAACACAATAGATTATACATTGTTGGTAATTGCTCCTTTAAATCTGCATTGTTCTCAAGTGCAACAAATCACAACAGAATAGTAAAATGAATACAAAAACTCAACTGATTGAAACAAAGCCTAGGTACTTTGGGTACTCGCTGACTGTAAACATCATTGTGTACGAATCAATACCCAAGCAGCGCGGGCCACAAGGGCTCTTACAAAAGGCAGACACAGCCATATGCAAAGTAATGGAGCAACAAGAGTTCATCTTTATATTCCTTCTAATTGAATCAGGGCATCAACTCCAGTCTTTAAATACAATTGCCATCATAGAAAATGAGAAGACTGCTGAAGAACAACCTTCAACCAAACAAACTGTCACTACTTTAGGGATGTTGAAGTATTAGCATGAGACAGGACCGGACAGGGCAAAGGCTCCGATAAATCACATTTTGACTACAAATTGATAAATTATAAAAGTGAACTCATTTTTTTTTTTTTTTAAGAAGTAATAAGTTAGCAGTTGACCCCGTCTCTTGTGAGTACTTTGGGTGATCAAAAGGAAAAAAACACTAATACTTCAACGTCCCCTATGTTTTTTTTTATGTCCATAATCCAGGACAATTAAAACCAATACGTCACATCAACAACAAACACCCGTACATCACTGTGTGCAAAACACAGTCTTTAGAATGGTAATGCTATTAGTACAGGGACAAACAGGAATATCCTTACATACCACTGGATATATTCGAATATACAGTAGCACTGTCTTTGACTCCAATGAAATCCAGACGACCAGATTACTGTCTAAAACAAACGAGATTCACAACATTTGGTAGAATGTCTTTTTATTTAATTAAAAAACGAGACACAATACATTTTTTTAAAAATTTGGTGGGTTATTTTTGTTTTTTGGTATAAATTATTTTTGTCACCAAATACATTTCAAGCAACGTTGGTTTTGAATATTTGAATATTTGTCCCAGCACTATAATAATAAATGGGTAAAATTTAAAAAATATCTCTATAATGATATATATCTCACAATGATATCCTATTACTTTTTATAAACATATTTTACAACACATCATGTAGGACATAGTTATGTTTCTTAAACATCATGTTGCATAGTATAATTTGGGGAGCTGGGTATACACCTGGTGATACTTTCTACCTTCAAGTTTTACCACCTGCACTTAACCACAGTAAACATTGCTATATTAAGCTGTGTATTTTGGGGACGTCAGTTACTTGAATCTACCCAGAGATCTTTAATACCCGTTAATGAAGTTAGCACAAGAGTTCTTGCTATTTCAAAGGAAAAAATTACTTCTAATTTTCAAGAATATTTGGAGACTGTTTCAAATAAACCAAATACACAATATTTTTGCATACAAAAACAAAGTTAAATGGGAATGTTCCTATATACCTCTAAATATCAGACAGCCTTGCACTATCACACCTTACAAAAATCCTTAATGTACGAACTGTACAGAATTTGGATTTAATCCAAGACAAAAAAAAAAAAAGTTAGGGATATTGAAAAATAGGTCTGAGGTTATTTGCCATGAAGAAAAAAAATGTTTTTTTTGGGGGGGGGGGGGGGGGTTCCCCCTATGCTTCTCTAATAAAGAATTACAAACACAAAACAGTTTGTCTTGGAATGTGCATCTAGTTGTATTCCACAGTCTCCAACAGGGACTGAAATCATTATTTTAAAATCAATCCCATTGGTTTCCATCAGCAACAGATCAAACTGCTATGAACTGGAAGCCGACAAAACCCGGTCTCTTCAACGGAGAATTCAACCCAGAGTTGCTGATCCCTTTTTTCATGGCAAATTTTTAAAAATTAAATATACAGTTAAATGCATTTAGTGTAAAAATAGTGGTAGTGGTAGAAGAATCCCAGATGTACATGTCATAGTACAAGTCTTTATTTCCTATTCCTGTACAGCAGCATGCCCCCTACACAAGGGTGAACATTACAATATGGACATTTTGCTGGCTATATACTGTACTGACCATAATATGGACGCAATTGCCATGACACCAAATAAAGATATACAACATAAAAGTGCTGTTTAAAGGCTAGGGATGCTTCGCAAATTAAGGTGTCTTTGGTTATAAAGTAAAAAGCATGATCGACATAGGTTGAGTGATTTGGTCTGCAACTGAAATACATTTAAAAAAAAAACTAGGGAGGGGAGTGTTCTTAATATTCAGGAATTATATTTACAGTACAGTCATATATGTGTCAGGTCAACATAAATTGAACCAAAAAAGGCACAGAATTTAGTGTTCTTATTTTTATTCTACATTTAAAATGACATTTATATTGCCTGTTTAATCTGTGTCCACTAGAGAACGCACTCTTCTACCAGCTATTTTAAAAATGTTTTGCTTTGAGTTGTTGGCTTAATTGAACTAGTTAACTATTTTTTGTTACACCTGTATTTACAAAATCTATTAAAATCCCTTTACCAGTCTCTGACTGACCCCCCTAGCATAGGTTTATTGTGCACCTTGAAAAAGTAATTCAATTTATGTTACTTAACTATATATGCCCATCAAGCTGAACAGGAGGCCTGGAGTGCCATTTATAAACACAAGATCTCAGTCCACAGATCTCCAGGTTAGGAACCAAGCAAGAAAGCAGGTTGCCCAGCAATGTTACCAGCCGTATTGCTTCAGAACTACTATATAAAACTACACACGGTGAAAGAGATTCCCGGATGGCTATTTACAATGCAAGGCACCCTCACTCACAGACCTGTAAGTTTGCAAATACATCAAAGCACTTATTAATAAGGCAGTTCCCACGATTACAACTTTGTATACTGCTGCAGAAAACTGCCTGCAGCCTACTGCATGCCACAAGATACCAAAAACAGAAGCAGCAGGTAACTGAAACACCCCCCTAACTTCCCTTAATCTGCCCAGACACAATAATAATTAAAACACAGCAGTTTATTATCCAAAGCCCCATTCAGACAGAACCTTGTAAAATAGTACACCTTTGGTTAATTCCACCTCCCATTAAGATATTTAACTTTACAAATAAAAATGGCTTTTTTTTAATATAGTTTTAATTCATTAGTTCATTATTTTGGCTTTACCAAACAGGAATGACTGCAGAAGTGCTGGACCAGCGAATTGGTTCAGATTTCAATTTAAGAAGGCCTGGTACTCGTCATCTTTCTCCTCCTCTGGGGGGGGCCCCGGGTCACTGAGGCAGCGTATTAGACGCTGCTCTTTCGGACTGTCCTCCCCGGGAGTGAAGACATTGTCATCTGTTCTGGAGGATTCTGGGAGCTTTGCTCTCATGACTATCCCCTGGTCCTCTTCCCCTGGTTTAGAAGACTCATCCAGCAGTTTCATTGACTCCGGGGACTGTGGTGTTGCAGGGTCCACAACAATCGCAGGGACGTTCCCCGAATTCAATTTCAAACTGTACCCCTGAGGATCTAAAGGGAAATGAACAAGATGAAATAGTGCTAAATCGATGCTGGACAATCCATTTCTTCTAATCAGGTTTATTAACATCGTTACTGGTCCCTCTGTCGTTGTGCGGAGAGTCTTTTGGTTCTTGTCTTGCATCAGGATATATTTAACATACAAATGTAAAGATAAAACATCCTTTATCACGTAGTCAGATTGCAGTTAGACCACAGTGACTTTGAACTACAACGTATGATGTAATTGTATTTATTTACAGCTAGATTTCAATTATCTACACTAACTGAGGGGGGAGAGCCACTATGGAGAACAAAAAAAACCAAACATGAATAACCATTTATTCACCACTATGATAAGCTCTTTAATTGTACCTTTAAAACCAAAACCAGAGAGAGGAGAGGAGAGGAGAGAGGAGAGAGAGACAGACAGACGGACAGACCTAAAATCGAAACTTACCTGAAGAAAGCCTAGATCTCATCATAGTTGGAGAATCTGGATGGTTAGCTGGTACTGTCAAGTAGTTAGTCATCTAAAATTAGAAAAGGACAATAGATATCAGGATTCTGCAGGCTGAGCTGTGATTTTGTAGAAGCATCCTTTACAACATAATTAGTATGTTTTGTAGATGACTATTTTTTTAAGCTTACTGATTTGAGCACACAAATGATATACGGTAGGACACACTTTTCCCTTACCCTTTTCTCAAGTTGCCGTGCTTTTTGCCTTCTTATGAGCATCTGGTTCCAGGCATCCTCGTACGGGTCGGCCATCAGAGTGTGTCTGTTGTACGATCGCAGCTAGAACAAAGGAGTGCAAACAACAAGAAGCAGTCCATTAGAAGATGATGGAGAAATCCTAGTTTTAAAACTATACAATACAGTATGCAATAAATTAGTGGAAATCATCTGGTGTCTTTCTGAAAATCTGTTTCTGACAATCAAATATTCCTGATAAACACTGAATTTTTTTTCCAGAGACAGGGGCATTTATCAGGGCATAATCAGGAAAGAGTACAAAATATAAACCACAGAATCGCATTCTAAATGCAGGTTCTTGTGAAGCTGCAGTGTTTCACTGTCTTTCACATGTTTCTTGACCTTCTTTCAGTGGCACGTGGCCACAAGTTGTTCAGGAGTTACGAACGGCGCATTCCCAGGTCTGAACACAGCCTGGAATGCAGGGACAATACAGATATCTGATTCAGCTACACGTTTCAAAAACGTAGATACTAAAAAGGAGGGTCTGTTTTCTATCTGTGCATGGTTGATTGGTCTTGCTCATTCCTTACCCTCTGCCTGGTTCTCTGTAGATTGCTGCGAAGTATATTCCGGATCTCCTCCTCTTTTCCTTTGGAAAGCTGGGGCAGAGCTCGTTTGGGCTTAATATTCCTACAATAAGAAAAAGGGGAGGTCAGGATGGATTATGGGTTTTACTTGAGAATCCATTCCAGTCCGGAGAATTCTTCCAACCAGTTTTATTTGTTTAGTTGAACCGAGATGATCCATTCAGGTTCTGGACACTGGAGTTCAACTTACAGTTTAATGAGTTCAAAATAGTCATGTCAAATACAGATGTTAGCTTACGTGGTTATTGTTTCACAGTCACATGACAAAGACATAATGCTGTATAATCCAATTAAGCAGCACAAATTTCTAACATGTCTTTGCTTTGAGAATTGATCCACCAGATGTCTTAAACTAATGGCCTCCATGGACACAGAGGAGAGGGAATATGAACAGAAGTAGGTCCTTACTGCATGGAGACAGTGGAGACAGCAGAGGGGATCTTGGGTATGCCCCCGCTCTCCACCAGCTCAATAGCCTGCTTCATCTCCATCTTGTGATAGAAGGCAATCAGCTGGGGCTCCTTAGACCGCTCCCCTGCGATCAAGCACTTCTTGATGTACTTCTTATTGAAGCGACTTAACCTGTAAAAAAGAGTGTCAAAGAGAAATGAGTCTGCTGGAAACCAATTCTGGAGAGAGACACCACACTTTGATGGGAGAGACAATCCAGCCAGCAGAGAACATTTTAGGAAAGATACATGTTAATTGATGCCATAAAATGCTTAAACCAGTCCTCAATGTGCTTATAATCTTTAGCAAATCAATTCTAGCAGACTTAACACTTGGTAAAGCGTCTTCAGACTGGTTTGACATATTCATGGCTAATTATTATTTTTTTTTTTAAAACATTAAATGATAAGGTGTTAATAGTATAAGAGATTATAATATAACGGAACTGCTTTTCAGTGTTATTGGGAAATGGAGAGAGTATAAACAAACAGTTTTCTGCTGTCATGATCTCTATCTGTAAAATTGTTTAACCAGGATATAACCGAGTTAGAGGAGTACATCCCTCTCCTACAGGGGTCCTTGAAGACACTCAGTTACAGGATAAGTCATTGAACACAGACAGCTCATAATGTAATAACTTACACATTCTGTAATATTAACCCAAAATGTAATACATCATGCCACAAAATCGAATAACTTCCACAAAGAGAAATTTGATAAAGCAAAATATAATAAATATGGTGAACCCAATACACAGATCGAAAATAAGGCGTTGTGCAAGGATTCTATAAAACACGTACTTATCCTTCCAGTGATGATGCCCATAATGTCCACAGACGTCCTCTATCCCAGTTAAGAGATGGTCCAGGAACTGTGGAGTAGATAAGACCGGACGGTAAAGCAGGTGGGGTTTCTAGTGACATAGCTACTGCATAAAAGGTCAAGAAACTTTCACACAACTGTTCCAGCAACAGCTACAGCAACTAGTAATACATAGAAAATGGTCCCATTGTGTGCAATGTTAAAACCACACAATTCAATGAAATTCCACTGCATTACCTGTGTGTGGATCTCTTCATTGATCGAACGCTTCGTCTCCTGCTTCTTCTTCACAGCCAGGAGCTCCACTAAGGGACGGATGGTCATTCCCTGAAACAAACCAAAAACACATCTGTTATTCAATAACCATTACCCTGGCATTTCATGCAGGCCTGTCACAATAGACCTGTAATCGAAACTAAACAGATGCCCTGGCTTCTGCAGTCACTTCCAACATTGTTCCTTTGTCAGGCCAGAGTGAATTTCCAACATGCATTCATCTTCAGTTCAGCATCAAACGCGGATGCCTTTTTCTTCCAGCAATTGCACCCTGCGTTTTTGTTTTTATAAATCATGTTTGTATTGAAATTATTTTAATTTCACAGGATATTCAATTTAACAAAACGCAGCAGTCTTCTGTACAGCTTTTCTTCAAAATGCAAACCTGTATGCACTGATCCTGCCCATCAGTCTGTCACATTGCCTTGAATTTCTCCAACGTTTTAATTATAGACTCCTACAGTCATATTCAGACACTTGAATGCTAGTGCTCACTTAAATTAAGTGTGGCAAGTTAATGGATTTTCACTTTGGTTCTAAATATGGGTCCTAGATGCTTATTTCCTTATTTCCTCAATGGCACACGAGGGAACATAATGAAAAAACACCAGACAAAGATAACTGGGTTATTTGGGAAGGTTATGCCATGAATTCTTCACCCTGTGGGTCGACTCAAAACACTTACACTAACACTTAAACTTAACAGGTAAGAAATGAAATATTAGGAATGGTTTGGAGGACAGGATCGATCTTTGAAACTAAACTGGCAGTACGCAGCAGGACAACAGCCTTGTCGCTTTTATTTAAAGTCTTCTCACAGTTGTAAACCTTTGAAATGAAACATTTTGTTATCAAAGGCAGCTATGGGTGGTTTAAAGAGAGCAGCTGCAACATTAACAAGCTAATTGCATTAAAAATTAAGTGGCAGCCTTAGGTAATCTCTTTATAGAGAAGGCGATACACTGGCTGCTAAAGCTGTTTGCTTCCATTCCTGAGCAGCCAATTCTGTTTAGACCGGACACAAGCCTCAAATCCATCAGCTTTGCAAGCATTAGGACATGCAGTCAATGCAGTAGAACATTACCAGCGATAGAAATATTAACACTCCTATTGCACAGCAGTTTGATCCATTGGTTTTACTATGAGTTTAATAAGACAGACCTCTGTTACCTATACACTGTGGCTAATCATGCTCATCAGCAGGCCAATTACAGAAAGTAGTTTCAAATGACATTGCTGCTTACACCATTATGAGTCATGCGTACTAACTATTCCAGCAAATACGGCTTCTAAAATGACTCCTCCAGGCCGATTGTGAAGAAGCACATACAGCAGGTGAAGTACTGAAGCCTGTGCAACACGAATATGCTTCCCCACCTCACTTCCTCAAACTCAAGTTTTAGCTGGAATAGTTAGTAAGTGTGGCAAAAAATATATATCTGAGCAAAAACAACAATAGAGAATCATACAGAATTCACCTAATAGGATGTTAAACAGGCCAGTTAAATATTAGAACATGTAGAGAATATGAAGTATCCCATTTAGGCCAACATGACGACAACGGATAGCGTGCACACACACACACACACACACACACACACACTAGAGACGGCGGTCATTGGTACATGATCTGTAGGAAGGATTATGTAAGGTTCACCACATACCACCCCAGTAAAATGTTAAGACCCTCAAATGTCAAGCTTGTCTTCTGCCCTCCAGTTATGTCTATATATGAAGCCAATGCTTTTTCATACAGCAACAGTTGGTTTTGCCACAGTTCCCAACTGTATAATGACATTCAAACACAACGCTTTGATATTTGCATTGACGTCCTTTGTTAGATTGACCTTCACTGGCCTTTTATTACTTGACAGATATTACTGATGTGCTTTATTCTTACAAATAACTGCGTACTTTGGAAAAAAAGGCATCATCCGTTATTTTAAAAGAAAATGTAGCCCTGGGTTTTTCCTGACTTACTGCCATAAGCAGGCTGCCAATAATGATCCTTATTACCTGAAGCATTGGTTTAATCCATGCACCTCCGAGTCAGCAATCTTTGTGAAGAGAGGTTACTGTAATCCTTACTAATAAGACGAATGTGCATAATCAGGATGTGGTTGGCATTTGAAATCATGTCACGTGTTTCCAGTTTGATTGCTCAAAGCAGAATACTGTTTTGCCTAACCTTGTGACAGTGCAGACGTTATGGCATACTTCGCTTTTGTAATGTTACTTCTTTCAAACTGCTGATGAACAAAACTTAATGAATACTCCTCCTCATATTTAATTGCTGCATTTCTGGCGCAACCTCCCATTCCACAGTCGCAGACAAAAGTATCGGCACCTTGCATTATTATACCATAATTCAAGGTAACAGATTAAGAACAAGCACTTAGTAAACTTTAACCACTTTTTAATAAATAAAACAAAAAGCTAAATACACAATTTCTAGTCATTTAACAAATAATCTTTATAAAAAAAAAAAAAAAAAAAAAGAAATATTTTAAATTTAATGTATTCGTTCATGACAAAAGTATTGCCAGCCCTACTTTGTCCCAGTACTTCCAGAGGTTACAAAGACGTTGTCGTAATGAACCGGAGAAGGCTCTCTCGTGTCTCACCTGAACGAAGACGGTGAAGAAGATGACAGTGATGATGGCTGTCAGGAACATGTCTCTCATGGGGAAGTGGTGTTTGTCCAGCAGAAATCCCAGAGAGAAAGCGATTGCCCCACGCAGGCCGCCGTACGCAATAATAAACTGGTCCTTGGTGGTCAGTTTGACGATGCGGAACTTGTTAATTATGGAGGTCAGTCCAATGACACCTGGAAAAAGAAGACGCTGCAGTAAAAGCCAATATACATGTTTGCACTGTGGGCACTTCCTGTAAAATGTTAACAAACACGAATGGAGTAGACTGCAAGGATTTGGATTCTAATTGCGTTACGGGACACTACTGCAGATTTTAGGACACGGTTTCCTACCTAGAACTCGGGAGACAAGACAGAAGAGGAGTGTGCAGCCCACAAAGATCCAGTTCCACTGGTGGGGTCCGGCCACAGTGGACACACCCAGGAAGATGAAAATGAGAGTCTCACTGACGCTGCTCCACATCTTCATGAAGTATTTAATGGTGGTGTGAGATTTGTGTGAAATATTGGCCTCCACATAAGGTCTCATTACCACCCCACAGGCAATCAATCTGAAAAGAGACAATGAGTTTAAGTGAGAGGGTATCACATGGGTTGTAGTGGCTTTATTGCTGCTACCTGTTACAGCCAGGTAATTACTGTCATCTTTCTTCCTGAAGGCTGATTGAACGAGAAACCAACATGCGTTTTTAATTCCTTACATTTCAGGGAATTCCATTCAATGCAGTAAGAACCAAAACGATTGCAAAGATCATGACAAAAAAAAAAAAAAAGGAACGTGACAGTAAAACAAATAGACAAAGACAATGAAATGTAAAGCTACTTTAAAGAATGAACAGTTTGTGCAATTCCTCAGCCCAAATATACATGAGACTCCGGGTCTTTCAAGTGCAACACTCACGCCATGATCCCAGAGAGATGGAAAACCTCAGCCGACAGGTAGGCCATGTAGCTGTAGAGGAACACGAAGAGTGGCTCGATCACGCGGGTGTGCGATGTGAACCGGGAGGTGAAGGCTGCGATCAACCCATACAGTATCCCCATGAAGACACCTCCCAGGGACACCACGAGGAAACAGATGACTCCCAGGAGGACATCCATGAACGTTACCGATCCCACTCCGGCGTACTCCTCAAACAGATGGTACAGCACCTGTGCAAGGAATTGGAATCGCATTTTAATATCAGCAGGTTACATATTGATTGCAGGATTATAACAGTCAGGGATCAGTGCTGAGAGTCTGAGGTCCATGTTCCAAGTGTTGCATTGTATATAGCAGCTGTGCTACAGTCACTGTTGGTTACACTGATGAATCATCTATTTCAGACCAGGTCCAAATATTGGTGGCGAGGAGTCCAAATAGTCTTCGTTATGCCAGTAGCTGTAGTGTAATTGAGAGATGTTTAAAATACGTGCGCAATACATACATTTAAAAGATGAACTCTCAATCACACTACTCCAAACTTGGGCCGAACACTGGACGAATACGAGAGGGACATTAAACTAGACAAAACAAGACGGTCTGTCCTCAGTTTCAAAGCCGGTTTGACCTCACAAAGCCTGTGCAGCTGTGATGTGTGAAAACAGTGGCTCCCACTGAACCCAACATAGTCGCAGAAAAAACATTTAAAAAAATAAAGAAAACATGCAGAACGTTACTTTGCACACCATACCACATCACCCGTGCCTTCTGATCTCTTTATTCCAAGCACATTGCCTGTTTTATATCAGCACACAGTATTTCAACATACACAGGGCCTATCAACTGGCAAGTTGTGTTGGTCTAGTGAGTAAATATCAGGAGCCAACAGATTTGCAAGCTCAATGCACATAACCACTGGGGAAAAACATGCACATTAAATTCAAACATGCATCATTATTTATGTTCGGAGACTCACAAAAATAAGTGAAAGCAGCTGTTATTTACTGTAGATCCACAATCGAATTAGTGAACTTTTGTATCTCTCACGCTGAAGCTGATCCAAAGTAAAGCTGTCTGATGAGATTCGTTTCGACTGGAAGCAGGCACCCCATTACAGCCGCTGTGCTTCTCTAAAGCCAATGCACGGGCATGCTTACCGACAACAATACAGTTCATTATATAAAACACAATTGCTTACAGAAAACACGAACCACAAAAGGGAATTTCGCAAAGAGAAGTTACACATTGGGTTATAAGGGCAAAGATAACTCATGTTTTATTACTGTTTTTTAATTTCTTCAACTACTGCATCTCCAATGTTTCCCCTGATAGTAACAATAAATTGACAGCCCTTTGTTATTCTTTTTGTTCAGTTTACCACACGCCCCCAGCCTCCATCACACCGGTCGCTCGTTAGTCAATATCTCTAGACCTAGTTCAGCCTCAATCTCTACAGGAACCGATTTTGGGTCTGTTGTCAATGAAAACAAACAGGACTGACTTCAAAGCGCCTTCAGCCCAGTCCCAATTGCACAGGGAAACACTGATTCAATTCCCTAAAACAATACCAGGAAACTAACAAAATGGGCATCAACAAGAAATACCGAGTACATACTTGATAATTCAAAATGAACATACAAGAAGTAGGGGACCGGAAAGGGATCGGTCCATTGCAAGTGATCAAATTAAAAAGTACCCAGTAGAGAAATACTGATCTCCCTCACTGTACTGACTCAATCACAAACCACTGTCTCCCAAAGGGAAATTTGGAAATAGATTTAAATAGATTTGCCCAAGAGCTTTGATACAGTAACAGACAGCAACAGGGGAAGCCAGCAGTGATAAAACATCTCAAACACATAAGTATGCAGAATACTTTAATAACAGACACTGATGAGTATCCTGTATCTTTTCACGAAACTAGAATTCTCTTATTACATGTTCTACCACAGCATTCTGGAGTTGTTTGATCTGCTGATCCAGTGGTCCTCAGAGTTGTTTGCCCATGGGCACTTTTGCACTTTTGTTCTCATAAGATCAAGGGCATGACATTTAACGTATTCCAAAATATAAAATAAAAATTCCATTAAAATGCCGATTATCAAATGGCATGAAAGCAGAGATTGAGAGCGCAGACTTCAGTTACATGACAAGTGTGAGCTGAGAAAGGCTTCCTTACCACAGTGACGGCATCGTTGAGAAGCGACTCCCCAAACACCAGGATGTGCAGCAACTCATTGATGTGGATCTCCTCAAACACAGCCAGCACTGCCACAGGGTCTACAGCAGAGATAATGGAACCGAACAGGAGACTGGGCAGCAGCCCTACATTCTCCAAGCCTGTGCCAGGGATCTGACACACGGCGTAGAGCATGCCGCCCATGAAGAAGGAGTTCCACAGCGTCCCAATGACAGCGAACATCAGGATGGTGCCCGTGTTCTCCGAGAAGGCACGGATAGGCAGGAAATACCCCGCGTCCAGAATGATGGGGGGCAGCAGGCACAGGAAGAAGACCTTAGAATCCAGGACTGGCGGATCCTCACCCACCACTTTGATCAAACCGCCCACCAGCAGCCCCACCACAATGAGCAAGCAGCTCTCCGGAACAATGTTGGACAGACGAGGAATCAAATGGAATCCTGGAAGAAAAAATGCATATTAAAGCAAAAAATGTGCCCCTGCTTGTGTTATCCAGGACTGAAATTTACATTACAAAATACAGTCAAACCTGCTTAATATCACCCTGCACATTGAAATGTCCCGGACAGAATATAATGGGAGTAAATGAGGAAAAGCTCCAGGGAACAGTAGATACAGTACAACAAAATACATTTATGAAGGGACTGAAATAATATTGAACTGTGAAAATGTATCTCTGAATTAAACAGATATGTATGATATGCCAAACATGAAAGGAGTCATCAGTAGTAGATGTTTGCAATCATTCAGCATGGTTCTTTGTGCAATTATATATATATATATATATATATATATATATATATATATATATAGAGAGAGAGAGAGAGAGAGAGATATAGATATAGATATAGATATATATATAAAATTATATAATATTATATACACATACTGTATATACACAAATATACACACACACACACACGTTTCCGGCAGGAAAAAGTGCTGCTTATCACAGTGACAGAGCACAAATTATTTTCCCGGTCAAAAAGTCATCATCATTCATCTGACAACTGTCCACTCTTAAAGCAATACACATCACTTAGCTATGTGAATACAGACCAATGGTACTATTTATTTATTACTTAATTGTGCTGACCTTGCACGACTGTGTTTTTGCTTACTGCTGAATGGAGCCAAACCATAAAATCTAATCATAAAAGGTGGCCCTAGATAAATAACCTTCACAGCTACAAAGGTACTGATTAACAGGATTATTAAATTAACATTGCAGCCCACCAAGCTGCACACAGACCCATTACATAATGATCGCGATCATTAAGAGAATCAGTTTCAACAACCCTCCAGCCACGGGATCTTTGGCCCATTTTGGTTGAAATTCACAATCCCTTAACGTAATCAATTATGGGATCAATGTATTCTCACATATGAATAAGGATGACTTATATTTTAGCAAACATAAGCCAAAACCATAAAACTGTAACCCCTTTACCCTGGATAAACACAAAGAGGCACTGCCAATGCTATTTTTATTGTGCAATTCAATCAACCATCCAGACACAGGCAGCCATAGCACCAAGCATGAGAAACTGTCAAAAACTTTTCTGGTGTTCTATATGGAGTCTTCATGGGTTCTTGTATTCTACATGGAGTCCTCATGGGTTCTGGTATTCTACATGGAGTCCTCATGGGTTCTGGTATTCTACATGGAGTCCTCATGGGTTCTGGTATTCTACATGGAGTCCTCATGGGTTCTGGTATTCTACATGGAGTCCTCATGGGTTCTGGTATTCTATAAGGATTCCTCACATTTCTCTAAATCTGGCTTTGAGCGGCTTTGAGCAGCTTTGAGCTTGTCTGGAGTGGCCTGACTGAGTGTAGGGCGTGATCAGCCTTCCTCATTCCACTCAAATCATAGGACAACAGAAGCCAGAACCGAAAGCTATTACAATGAAATTGTGTAGCTGCTGTACTTACTCTAACAATAAATAAACCTTTCCTTTAAAAGACACATGATAATCACAGGAAAGAAAGCGCCTCTCTTCCCCAATGTTAAACTATGCAAATCTAAACTAACTAGCTATCTATATTATGGAATAATTTGTGAATACAATGCATCCCTTGCAAAACAAGGCTTTTAAAACCAGATGCAATATACTGTAGGAGTAGGAGATGATTAAAAACAGTTTAATTAGTCTGCACACTGGATTATGTTAAGCATTATCTGCAGAGTACTGAAACTTGCTACCACTTGCCTCCCGTCCTTTCTGAAAACAAGACTGGGATTCCTGGAGTCTAACCTGGGCAAGTAAAAACTCACATGAAGGCAGAAGGAAGGGAAAGTGCTGCACCTCAACCAGCACACCGCCCCTCACAGTGTACCGAGGAGCTGGTTCATTCATAGAAACTGGAAAAGAGTAAGGTTACCCAACCAGGAAGAGAAACTGTACAGCTATGGCCATCACCCTATAGAATTAACACATTTTGCTTCATAAAGTCGAATGAAACCTGCTGAATAATGTTCCATTAACATATTGAATTACATACCGCTTTGTAGTTTTCCATACACTTAATGAAAAAACAGACACAAAATTGAATAATGTGACATTTCAAAAACCAACATGAAATACTGTACTAATATTATGGTTTCCGGTAGACTCTTGCGATATCTTTTTGTAATTGCTTTGATTACATGATGTTGAATAAAATATCTAAATTATGTTCATGTATTTATTTATTTACTTTTTAACTAAAATGACTCAATCCTAAAATTCTAGATAAAGCAAAACGTTTGGCCGTAGCTGTACAGCAATTCATTGTCTGAAGGATGAAAGAAACAGTGGTATTTGCAAACAGGGCTGTATAAAAGAAACCTGACCTTTCACGCTAGTACAATATCATTCTCAGAAGCCTGTTATTTTACCTTGGAGTTTTCTAAAGTATAACTCACTATTAATTCCCTTTCTTAGTCTTGGGGCCATGCAGGGGAAGTGAATTTATCCAGCAGGTGACTGAAAAGGAAGTCTGGAAAACTCAACAAAAACTACAACAAAAAGATAAGAGCTTGTGTGAATGTTGTTCAGCTGAGGATAAGTGAGAAAAAAATGTCATAAAAAAAGGTGTAACCAAGGTAACAACGAAATAGGATCTTAGGAAATGGGGGAGGGGTCAGGAGGCATCTAGATTTCTGAACCCCCGGAAATAAATGAGGTGAAGGGACCAAGTACTTCATCAATGTGGCTCTGCACAACAACAAAACACTGAGAGACTGGAGCAAATATTAAGCTGGTAAGAGGTAAGACGATGTAATAGCATTAACCTGCTTTCAAATGTGTTGTTCTAACTTAAAGGGGAGACACAGCATAATGCATTTCTAAATGATCAATCTCAAGATGATGCATCATGGGAAATATCGGTCTTCCAGCAAGCATGCATCATTAGTTTTCCATTACGCAGAGAAATGTCCAAAAATATACATGCTTGGATTAGCACAATTTGCAAAAACCTATGGAGAGTATTTCAAGCCACTTAATTTGAGTCAGAAATTAAATGTGTTTCCCCAAAAGGACCGTTCAGCAGCAGTGCACATATAATCTAATACACAACCCCAAGAGACCAGTGATATTTACTATGCACCAAAGTCAATTCATATCAATTATGACTTGATATACCCTCCTATTACACAGTGGACTTGCCTGACTGAAGCCTTACTGGAAGCTCAGCTTACTATTTAAATCTTGTTTTTGCACTGTAACCTTGTATTGCCCTATAACACCTGTAAGTCACCTTGGATGAAGGTGCCTAATAAACTAATAATGACCACACAATTACTGGTGCCATCTTTGGATTTCATTACCTTGTATTTTTGAAGAGTTTGTGTCAATGCAATAGGTTAAGTGAGAAGGACTGAGGAAAGGATTACAATTTCATATGGTATGAATTCATGTTGTTGTACAGTAAATTAAATGACTTGGGGTATAAATGCTACAGTGAGATGCATATCAGGTCTGGTATAGATTAAAAGCAGGTCACAGCCAATCCCTAATGGACACCACTCCATAGCACAAAACCTTTTATTTTATTTTAGAAATTCATGTAACAAATTAGCCAGTCACTCAATGAACTGACAATATACACAAAAGTCACAACATCTAGCCTTATAGATTCCTCCCTGGCCAAAATGCAGTAAACATATGGCAAGGGCCATTTGCCCAGTGTGGAAAATCTAGGGAACAATGTTTGCGATTCTCTGTAAATACAGCATTTTGTTTTCATGTAAATGCGTCAAAGGCATCTTATACTCTCAAGATCCAGATCGTACAAGATCTGGAACCAAATCAGTGGCTTTCAAATAATCCTGGACAAAATGATACCAGCCTCCACATGGAAGCGACATAGATTTAGGACCCTCTTATTTTTCCTGTGGCACTACTGGCACGCTCGGTAGCATCTGCTTGGAGATACGCAGACCTAAACACTGTGCCTGAAATAGCTCCCAGCACATGCCAGAAAAACAGTTAGTGGTAGAATATTGATTTTAACTCATAACTACTGTGGTGAGATGCAGGGCTGCAGAACAGTTACACACACACACACACACGTTATCTTGTTATCTTGTTAAATTTAATTTGTTATCCTAGAGAAACTTTCTGTCAAGGTACTTAGAGCTAAATGATTTAATAATAATTAGTATCTCTTTGCTTGGGTCTTTTTGACCAGCCCCAGTAGATAGTTCAAGAGTTAAAACCACCTGCCTTTATTGAGAACCTGATTAAAGTCAGAGAGAGAGATCCAAGAGAATGCAGGAAGTGAGATCCAAGAGTTTCCTTTTTCCATATTGGTGCTGGCCCTTGGCAGTAAATTCTGACTGCAGTTCAGTCCTTTCAATTCCCTCTAGGTTGCAAAAATCTACATGCTGTGTCACAGCACATCATCACCTTACACAACACTGGACAGTTTTAATGAGAGGGTTTGAAACCCACCTACCACCAACTGTAACTGTAACCAAGTCATTTTGAGCATGCTATGGATTGTGATGCTAGCCTCATTGCTGTAGCTCTGCTAGTATATAAGGTTACATAACAATAGGCCAATATTGACTATCAAAGGAAACAAAATCAGAGATGTAGAGATGTTGAAGTTTTACTTAGTTTATAAAATAGTAACTTTGCATTAAGACAACCCTGTTGCCTGTACAACTAACTAATAAATGAAATACGTTTATTTTCCTAGACTTCACAAACAGTGTGTTCGGTCTCTTACTGTTTTGCTGCTGGCTGCTGCCATACATGTGTGACCTTTCCATTATTCAGAATAGCAGGTAAAAGGTTAGTTGGTTCACCTGGAAACTTTTTTTGTTTCCAGGCTTTGTTTTCATTTGATAAAGGTTTCCTCCTTCCATTCACTTCCTGGCTCACAGATAATAGGACCCTAAGCCCACAGAATTTCCAGATGGGGCCCTTTTACCCGTAACACAGGAAGTTGACTTAAAGACCTTGTTAAGTAAAGGGTGCAAGGACAAAGGCACACTTACTTTAAAAGGAAAGATCTAATGGTATAAAACTAGCAAGAACATCATATCAGCTGCTAGGAGCAGGAGCATGTATTCCTTTCAGGAAATGTAACCCTGCACTTGTTGCTAAATCAGGCGTGCTGTGTGTGTTGACGGGAAAATGAAGTGAAGCTACTGAACAGTATAATGAGAATGGTGTTGTGCTAGGGAGCGGTACAGGCACTGGCTTTCAACATTATGTTTGAAGCTTGTTATAAACCTGTTGTTCAGGTTTATAATCAGCTGCCAGTACCTGTGCTGCCTATTGCACCATACACAGTATAGTATTGATCCTGTGTGGAATGATGAGGGAATTCGGGTATCCCACACTGGCTGCAGAGGCTTGTCAGGGAGAGGGCCAGGGTAGTTTTGTTACATGCTGATGCACATCAAAAGTTTTTAGAAACCGAGACCCTTCGAGTGCAATGAAAAATCTTGTGCAAGGAAGGCGTTTTCGTCAACCACATTAAGAAACTCTGTTTGGTCTTCAATTAATATTCTATTTAGCAAGAAGTGACTGTTATACCACCTCTCAGCTGTTTTGAAAGACTCTCAAACGATTGCATTAATCTAGGCGGGGTCTGTATATACTATATTAGACCAATGTGGGAAAAATAAACAACACTACAGTACACCATGGAAAACAAAAAGGAAACTTTATTTACTTATATATTTATTTTACGCTAAACGGCGGCATTGGGGGATTTTTTAGCTTAAATATTTTCTTTGTGGGACAAAAATAACTTGTTGGCCATGAGTGATCCATTGAAGAGTCTACAGCAGCAGGTTAGACAGGACACTTTGGGCTCCACAGATTCAGGGCAGGTCTCGCTCAAAAAACAGGTAGATTAGTCACCAATTGAGGCATGCAGGGTGAAGCCTGAGTGCTCGGTTTAACAAGCCGAATCACAGCAGGCATGGCTTGGCACTGTTCAGTCAGGACCTGGGCAGCTCCAGCAATGGTATTCCCATACCTTTGCATTATTAATAATAATTTGTATTTGATCATTTAAACTTAATACTTAGGGACAGCATTTTATTAGTTTGGGGTCTGAATGTTTGTCTGTCTAGACTTGAGCTCATTCAGGTAATCAATGACACTAGAATCTTAAAACCAGATGATTATCATTTTTTTGTCAGCTGTAATTAATTATATTTTCCAGGATATAATTAAACCCCAAATCACAGCTCTCCCTCAAACCATAATTGTTCTGTTTAGCTAGAAACTAGAAAATGCATTTCGGTCATAAAGTATACTGGTCATGCAGTATACTGTATACTGTGGTGGCTGGGTGGAGTCATTGAGTACTGTGTTAAAGCTACATTACATAACATACACTCATCATCTCTCCCTACCTAGTATTCTACTGCCTAGTACTTTTGTCACATGTGGTTTCACGTATCATAGGCTTACTTCACAGGCATGGTTGTAATGCAACTACTGATCCAGAACTGCAAAACACACAACCATTGTGCAGTGAATGGTAAGAAACCGAAAAGCCAAGTCAAACTTTGGCACAGTGACATACTGTTCATCAAGGCTGGCAGCACAAAAAATTAAACACGGAAGCAGTGTACAGTGTAAATCAGGAATGCCTGCATCACCTAGATAGAAGCCGAAGATTCCGATTGCCCCCAGATTCCGATTCCCTTATTCTTCTCTGTGTAAAACATAGCCTGCATACACCACCGATTCTGATACTGTCAACAGCTTGTGCTCAGGAAGTTTTATCTACACGCTACTGCGTAAAGTGTGACCTACACATGGACGTGTGGCTTTACGGATATTGGGAAATGAGGAGGGGATCTCTTAGGTCGCTATTAAAGCCATATTTTGTTGGATGTAGATAAAAGTGTTTGTATAATTGGCTTTGGGATAAATCCCCAAAGCTATTTGCTCCAAAACGTCATTAAATTTTTATCAGATAGTAAAACCATACCCTATAAAGTCACCAAAATCAGAAATAAAAAACTCAGACATTTATTTCTGGGGCTTGTGGGCAATCTGTGTTGTTTCTTATCCATTTTTTTTTAATTGTTGTTGGTGGTTTCTAAACTTTCAGACAAAAACTAATGGAGTAAAAAGCTTGGAGTAAAACGTTTTGAGAATCTAGCCCTTAGTTTCTCATACTGTAGTTTTACCTTAGAATTCAGACTGAGCATTTAGAAGTTATGGACGACTATGGATAACTTGTTACAAAGCGATTAACTTATTACAACACGCTTGTAACATTTCAACACCATTCTATTTGTTTTTTTTAAACTTTCTCTACTGTACCACTTCATGTCAAGGCTGTCAATCACATTTGGTTTTCAGTGAAGGAGGTGTTAATTGAAACCAGATAGACCTGTTGGACACTCAAATGGTAAACTGCAGCTTTCTTATCGTTTCCTCAGTGGCAATGCAACAGGCTCTTAGCCTGCTAACCCAGCTTCATTACTTCAATGTGGTCGAGAATTCCTGTCACTCATCTGTTAGTGCAGTTAGGCTGATATGGCTAAGCCTTCATTTAAACTGGCTTAGTCTGGAACTGTAACATAAACTTAGTATCAAGCAAAGCCCTTCTTAAAGCAGTGTTGTAGCTCGATAAATCAACTTCCTGGTGTTTAAAAAAAAAAAAAAAAATGTAACCTGTAACTTGAATTTCTACCCCTAAAATTACTAGACCTACTTATTAGAGTAGTGACACAGAGGTTTACTGAGGTTATCATATTGTATTGTAAACACCAAACACACAGTAATTTCTACTCCACCCTAATGCCCATAAATCAGATATTTGACACACAGAGCTTTTTCCAAGAAGATATCAGCTCTTTCATGGGCTTGGTTACTGATAAGATAAAATGTTGAAGTATCAGTAAATAACCATCTTGAATGGAATAACTGTAGGCGGTACTCATAAATTAATTTAGTTTTACTACTTAAAGGCTGTATATATATATATATATATATATTGTTCTATCTCAACATATAAATCATGCCTGCTTCGCCATGGATATTAATAGACATAAAGGTCATAGTATGAATGTAGTTCACCATGACTACATTTATAGATGTAATAATGCTGCGCGAGACACAAGGCTACCAAGATATAGCTTTCCATAGCTCAGCCAGAAATAACCCTGAAAATGAACTATAAACTTAGTAAAAGTCGTACCTAACTGCCTTATCACAAGGGAACAATGTACTGTAAAAACACATACAATGCAATCAGTTCACTTTTTACAGTACACCCACACGTTATACTTTGAAACTATCAAAAGGTTTTGCAGTTGCCCAATTACACCATTCCATTAGCACTGGCATTCCACATGTATCATCCTACATCAATTCAAAGCTGAGTGCAGCGGGAATGTGGTTACCTTCTTAAATTAAAAAAAAAACATCATGGGATCAAAAATACAGAAAGTAAAGCAGCACGGTTATCAGCTGCAATTATTTTCATTAGATGTACTGTACACATGTACTGTATTTATTTGGCCTTTATCCAATAATATGCCACACCATATTATTCACTCTACAAACACTTAGCAGTTCTTCCCACTCAAGCACTTACTGTATAGGTACCTGGGACTGCATTGTACTGTAAACTAAAGGTCCCATGCAGTATACAAAAGAAACCAAGCAGTATTCCAGACGTTACCTTCAGTTAATCTGGGTTACGATAAGCAACGGCTTATCATAATATTTGAATGAAGGGCACTTAGTAACACAGCTCAGCAACTTGTTTTGAAGTAACTCTTGAGTATTCACTTGACGTCAAAGATAAGTAGGAATAAACAGCAGGACTAGAAAGAGATGCCACGGTTTAGTGAATTACCTAGTTGTTTGTAACAGACCTGACACTGTGGTCTAATTTTCTGCTGAATATTGTAACTCCGTAGGTTCCTAGTAAATACATTGTCAATATACAGTAGCAGTGCTTTCGTGTATAGAAGGCAAACACTACGATCATTATGAGTTAATGGTGTCTGCATAAAATAGCAAAAAAAACATCTGCGTAAAAATGTTTGGTTATTTAGTACTTTATATATATTTTTTTTTTTTCTTTAAAAACCACTAAAAAGGCAATGCAAGACCTTTATAAAAAGGTCAGTGTTTAGTAAAATACTATACTGTTTAGTACTTTTAGTTCCATTTACCTTTTAAACAATTAAAAATCTTTTACAGCATTATAAATATATACGCAAGAGACGATTCTATCAAGTGATCGGCATTCACAGAAATGAATTCCGAAGTGCATAATTCATCAGTAGTTGCAGACCGACGCTCTCCAGAGCATCCTTTGACAAGCACTCAATCTATATGCTTTCCTGCAGTAATACACACTCTGCCAAGCTGTGCTATAGGAGCTCTGAGAATTGACAAGGCGCTTAATAAAAAGCCATGAGTAAGTGTGTGACCGTGGAGAGTCAAGGTTACTTCTTCAGCATTACAGAGATGCGCTGAACAGCAGGACTACCAATGGAAATACACTACTCAACTACATAACCCTCCCAGACCACTGAATCCTGCAGTGCTGCATGGTATGAGATACAAGTCTTCAGGTTCACTGTGCGATTGAAACAGGGTGGGGAAGGTGACTTAACTACCTGACCTTCTCTAGCTCTGTTCAAACAGAGCAGCTGAGCTCTTGGGTGTATAATCCTGCAAAGCGGGCTCTGTTACTTCAATGTAACTGGTTCGCTTGTGGCAGCTGTTCCTTTAGGCTTTGCAGCACAGCATAACAGAGCATGACAGTGCAGCAGACACTGCCGTCACTGAGCACGCACAAGATCAGCATCTGAAGCGTTGGCTCTTTTTCAAAAACTTTTTCCTGATGGACAGTAGAAGGACACAAGCAATTTGCATATCATTGTTCCTTAAAAAAAAAAAAGCATTAAATTACCAGAATCATATGGTTATGGGTTCCGTGACAAATCTTGTGTATGTGGTATATGCACTCCATCCCCTCTGTATGTATAAATATAGAGGACTCTACTCGCCAATTCAGTACCTGAGCTTCCATAAAAAGAACACACGACAAATCCTGAAACTACTTATGGTGTAACTAATATCGGTGCATCCAGACCCTGTTGATAGAAGGAAGTGGTGTGACAAAGCACAGGCTGCTGCACATGGTTGCACGCTGAGAAGTGTGTGTTTTGTGGTTGCCTTTGCACAGCCACGTGCCAAGTAAAATGTGTAATAGTTTCTTTTATATGGTGTGGCCAGAGGTACTTGACTTCAATCATTCAATTCCGACCTGGCCACACTTTTCTATTGAACAGCTATACTCAGCATGTGGCCTGTGCTCCGTCACAGGTGGTTAGGTGTTAAAAGCAGACCTTTTATGACCAAGAAATGCGTTTCTTTTTTTATATGCCTGCAGCTCACACTCCAGAGAGTGGAGTCAATTATTTTTCGAAATGCATTTTAAACACTACAAAAGGTAAGTTTCATGGTCACTGAAATCTCCTAGGAAATAGGAACATTAAAAAAAAGACACTTGAAGCCTATGGATCTTTTTCACCCACTGACCAGCGACAACTGATTCACTTAGAACAAGAACCCCACACACTGCACATACGGGAATGAAGTAATGGCAGGAAAGAGAGAAAGGAGAGGTTGTGCAAACATACAGTGATGCACACCTGTGCACAAGTGGTAATAATACTAAAAGAAATTAACAAAAATGCAGCTGCAGTTTCCTATAGTACCATTTAAAACACTGCATGCACAGGTGTCTGGAACATTACTCAGTACAAACCTATGCAAAGAAAAGCACTTGATTGGTGCTTTACTTTATACACTTTATTCCATGAAACGGCATTCTTTTTAACAGACCTATATGGGGTTGAAATAAAATATCTTCCTATTAAATCTGCATTTCGGTCAGTACAGGGGAGTTGCATCCCCACACTGTAGTCTGTGAACTTGTTCTGAGAACTAACTCGGGATGACAAAGAATTCACTGCAACTGGGACCAGATATAAATATTATTAATATTTTTTTTTGTTTTTTTCTGTGATGACTTTCATTAGCAAAGCAATATCTGAAATTGACCCGGAAACTATCTTACTAGTTTTAGACGTTTTACTGACCTGTTTTAGAGGGCAGTTTTATTGGTACTGCAGTGGTTACTTACCCCAGGCAATCTGTCAAATACTGTTTGTCCAAATCCTGCCAACCAATTTGTAAACAATACTGGACCCCTGGGGAGTATTGTATTTATAGTTAAATTGTTGGGACTTTTTCCACTCAACATAATTATCAAAACAAGGATTGCTTTTCCATTTTAAACGTTCCATTTTTACCAGACGTCTGTCAATACGAATATACTAAATCATGTTAAATGTTAAATAACCGTGCAGTGTTGTTCATAATGACCCTGCATAATAACCCCAAGCTATATTACAAATCCGACAGTATATGCTGACTTACCGAGTTTCATCAGGCAGGCCAACAGTATCCATAGTGCAATCTCAAAGGGCAGGCGAACGTGATGGTAGTCGAAGCTGAGCACTGGGAATGACTTCTTCTGTGTACCATTGTTTTGGTGATTCTCTGCAGAAGGATTACAATCTACTCCGAGCGGTAACACCGTTCCAAGCACGCACACCAACAACAGTAAATGCTCATATCGGGGCTGAAACGGGCTAAGCTTCGATGATGTGCTTAAAAAGTCCCGCACCGGCATTTTAATTACTAACACAAGTAGCTTCGTCTGGAATAATAATTGTAAACACTTATAAAACTCTACCCGCTACAGGAGTCTAATTTAATACGGGGGGGAAAAATATGAATTTAAACAATATAACAAAACAGAAAGCAGTTAAAATCAAGGCTTGGACTACAACCAGTCACATCTACCATGGAGGTATATAGATTACTAGATTTCAAGATTTGAACTATGCTGATACGCCAGCAGTAACTTTACTAGGGCTAGACTTGCAAGCTGCATGTTGAGCATCAGATAATATTATATTAGAATCTTCATTAACTACTCGTTCCGACAGCAGCTTACAAAGAACAGCGTTTCCGATTGCATTGCAAATCTGCTTTCCCATAGCATTGCTAACCACTGACGTAGCAGGTTAACAGTGATTAAGACAGGACAAAAAAAAGATGTTTCCAAAAACGATATCAAATAGGAATATATAAAACAACCAAATATAACGTTGCCCTCCCAGACTATCAGCTTTAACTAAAACGTGTATCTTGCCTGCACTATGTTACCACATTAGCATCTAAACTAACAACGCCGACCAGCTAATATATATTCATATTTGATCCCATCTGTCCCACTGTCTTTCTGGTATAGTTCCCTGCACGGTTTAGTAATTGTCAGATCAGTATAGTTTCCTGTCCCATCTCCTGCAAGCTGCCGTTTCATTTGCTCCTTGTAATCTCCCTCTATCTACCCAGAAATCATTCCGTACGTTAATACAACCTTCAAACACACCCTTCAAGGAAGGCTTGGTTAAGGAGGAAATGTGTATATCGGTACAGTGACATCTTGCGGCAGGGAGGCTGTCACCCTGCGGTAACGCGTTCGGTTAAAATGGCTGATTATTATTAGGTGTTGGAAGCATGCTGTTTTCTTTTGGTATGTTATGCTTTAGTTCTGCTACCGCCGCCGCGGCAGATGCACGCGCCGTACAGAATTACCTGCATTGCAGAGCATCTGACGGTGCGTGCAGAAAGGGGAACGCAGCTGCACTGACGTGCTGTAAATATATTTGAATAGCTGCAACAGTATATCTACAGACCGTACATTAGGACAATATGCTTTAGAAAATGCATAGTGTGCATATTTCGGTCCTTTACATCAAACAGCAAACACTATATTAGCCTAAACAGTTAGATAATAATAATAATAATAATAATAATAATAATAATAATAATAATGCTTGATGTTAACACTTAAGAAGGTTTAACGTATGTTAATGTGTTTAATTAGGGGCCTGGGGTGGGGTTCAGCTCTTAAAAAAGCAGTTGCTTCAAATTAATAATGATAATATCTTTATTTTTATATAGCGCCTTTCATAGTGGACCACCATCACAAAGCGCTTTACAGAGGTAAGCTGTGAACTGTGCATTATATGCAGAGTCACTTACAATAGGACATTTGATTTAACATCTCATCTGCAGTATGGAACACAAGGAGGTTAAGTTACTTGCTCAGGGTCACACAGTGAGTCAGTCAGTAGCAGAGGTGGGATTTGAACCAGTGACTTTGTGGTTACAAGCCCTGGACTTTAACACCTGGACCACACTGCCTCCTAATTTAAATGCCACTGAAAAGATTCAGAACCACAATAAAGAAAATTCGACACAACTATCTCAGGAATTACTCTTTAAGTTATATGCCTTCAGGCAGGATTGACAGTAAACACAGTCACTGACAAAATGTGTTTTGGAATTCCAGACAGTAGAGGCAACTAAGCAGTGTTTTTTTTCTTTCAATTCAACCATACATTCCGGGAAGACATGTCACACGTCTGCAAACGGTGTCAATGGTAGCAAATATTATTATTATTTATTTCTTAGCAGACGCCCTTATCCAGGGCAACTTACAATTGTTACAAGATATTACATTATTTTTACATACAATTACCCATTTATACAATTGTTTTTTTTTTTACTGGAGCAATCGAGGTAAAGTACCTTGCTTAAGGGTACAGCAGCAGTGTCCCCCAGCTGGTATTGAACCAACAACCCTCTGGTCAAGAGTCCAGAGCCCAAACCACACTGCTGTTAAGACCTCTAAGGTGCAATAAACAAGTGTCCTGCAAATAAATATTATGCTAACTTTCTTAATTTTGCAAAGAGATGCACCAAACTCTTTTACCCTAGACCAGGAGTTCACAAACTTTTATTATTATTTTTTTTTTTCTACCTGAGACCCACTTACATTAGGCCACTGGAAAATGTCAGATTACAACATTTTTTAAAACTGTAACACTGTAAATAAACTTAATCTAAATTGTGTTATTTTTTCATTTGAATCTTATTTTCTCTTCATTAGTATATTTTTGTTGCTTTTCATTATTGCATATAGAAAAAAAAGATTGAATGTTATTGCTCCCGCAGCCCACTCAAGAACCCCGGGTCTAGACCATACAGGGAGTCAACGCTGCAGTATAACAGTATAGCACTATAGAGCATATATTCTGTGTTCTGTGGGTTCCTTTCTAAAGACATGTTGTTGATCAGTCCTATATTTAAGTAAAGCAGGATGACGATGTCTCCTTTAGAAAAGTGTATCATGGCATTTTTGCTGTTTTACCATGATTTTCCATGCTTTTATACTATGCATTTACTGTAGTTTACCATGGTTTGCCATGTTTTTTAATATGCTTTACCATACCTTGCTGTAATTTACAATGATTGCCTATGCTTTACAATTGCTTTTACTGTGGTCAATTTTTATAAAGGCTTTTCAGCTGATCAAAACAAAGGCGGATTAAAATGCTGCCATAGTTTAAATCATTAAAGCGTCTCTAATGTGTGTGTGTGTTTGTTTTTAAAAGAAAGTAAAATGACATGTTTGGTGTTCATTTGCTATTTAAACACTATTTAGATCTGTCATTTTAGCAATGGGTTTATATACCGGTGGTAAAGGTTTAAGGGTTTGGAAACATACATTAGCTAAGTCATGCATTGATTTGCAAATTCAAATTATGCAGGTTAGATTTGTGTACTAGCCTAGTACATTATAAACCTCATAAACATGTGTGTGTGTGTAGTGGGCTTGATATTTGCAATGAGGTAACAAACAACAAAGACTAGTAAAAAAAAAAAATGCTTGATTAAGCATATTGTAAACCCTGAACAACAAGCCCCTGCACATTATTCAGACGCCTTGTTATAATTAGTCTCACCACCCTTTCGCTGAAAATAGTTACCTCACTACTGCCTTCTTTGCCCCTGCTAATTTATGAGACAAAACAAGGCTGCTTCAAATGAACTCACATTTTTAGTAATGGAAAAGACTCCTCAGAAACAGCCACACTTTTACATTTGCTGTACTAGCTTCCGTGATACAAACATGAGCATTATGAGCACGGTTTGTATTATAAGTAGTACTCGTGTCTGGATTAGCGAGGGTCGACAGTACATGTTTTCTTGGCTTTAAATAGAGGACTGCCCTGCAGCTGACTAAGTTAAATGAAGCTGCAGTGAACATAATTGTGTCTAGGCTTTCAGTTAGGACTGTGTAGACTTGAAATCAGTCTTCACTTGTTAATAAACCATTCAGAATGTTAATTGAAGGTTTGGAGCTTGTCTTTAGTGTCTTCGTCGAACCTGGCCCTATTCATCAGAGCTTTATACTCCAGTGTGCAAGCTACCATACCACACCTTACCAGTTTAATCTGTATAGCGTCCTTCATGTGCAAGTATACCAGGGTGCTTTACAAAAAAATAAAACAAACAGCAAGCCAAAAGAGCTCCAAACTGCTCGCTAGTAAAAGGCCAAAGAGTGACATAAACAAAGCACTCCAATATAAGGAGTATTCTGTTAAAAAAAACATGGAAATGAAAGCATGTTTAAACTTAAATTAAACAGATGAATTTAGAAAACATTGTCCTTTGATTCAGCTCTTCCTCTGTTTAAAATGATGATGTCATTTGGAACAATATGTTAATATTAGTGATTAAATGCAGTTATCAAATAACAGGGAACTGGAACTCTTCATTATGCCCTGTAATTGGGTGTTACTATAAATAACTTTCAATGGAAAAGCTTGAATGTCCCTCTTAGTCATAGGTGGGTTGATTTGCAGTGGGACCCAACCTTGATTTTTTTGGTGATTGCCACTACAACTCAAGACTTGCCGTATTCAGATGTGCTACTAAGACATTTTATTAATTCAGCACGTTTCACAGGCATAAAACATTAAAATAATTAGAACAATAAAACACTGATGCAATAACAATATTTATGTACATCAACACCACCTGCTGGTCATTTTACACATTACAGCCTGGTGAATTATTGGAAATAATAACTGAAGATGAAACACAATAATACACCATACGATACAGTATTTGATTTTCATTTCAAAGCAGTGATCTTGGTAAAATAATAATAATAATAATAATAATAATAATAATAATAATAATAATAATAATAATAATAATTGCCAAACAAGGGCTAACTGGTAATTATTGGTTTAAAGGCTAATGGAAGAATACTAAGAAACTGAGTATACTGCTGGAAAATACAAAAGGACTGATTCCCCAAAAATGAATCTTAGCGAGAGTGAAAAGTTTGAGTGAGAAGGACAGAAACTGTGCCTGCCTGAAGGTGTTTTTTTTTTTCTTTAGACAATTATAGAACAGACATGGTAACTAAGCAACCATCTCTTGGTCTCTTTTATGTCCTGGTTCTTAATTAATCAAATTTTCATTTAATTAAAGCAATTGTTAACATTTGCACAAAAATCTATGTTTAAGTGAAGCAGGTCTGTGTATTTACACTCCTTTGGCAATCAGTTGTGAACTATTGCAAAACCATGGCAATCTGGTATCCAAATTGCACAAAGCTATCAAAACACTGCCGAGAATATCCGTCAATTGCATCAAACTTTTAAGACATTGTGGCATTATATGTATTTTAAGGGAAGTCAACATAATCATACAGCACTTTGCATAAAGATAACAGGATAAGCAGATTTGAGTATTTAAAGGCAGTACAATGGGCATGTTTGTTGCAGAATAGTTTTTTTTTTTTCCAAATGCTTACTTTGAAGTCTTTTCTTTCTTTCTCGGCTCAATTAAGCGAATTAAGTAGAAAAACCATGGTAACTTTTCAAATAAAATGATTGTGATAGCAGCAGTCATAAATGACGGTCCCATTTATGAAACTGTTACATTTATAAAAGCTTAAACAAAAACAAAACAAAGATACTCTCAGGCATGTCTCAAACGGTATGTGAATTATCGCAGACAGCTTGGTTTATGTCTTCCTTGTCAGGGTAAGCCCAGATATTACAAATTGCTTTACAGATAGCTGAATATCACAATGTAGATTGCAATAGGAAAGTGCAGAGATGCAATCTGTCTCAGTAGCACCACTTTCATAGTTACTTAACTGTAAGCTTAATAGAATAGATTAACATCGCTTGAGACACCTTCCAGCACCTTGTGGACTCCGTGCCACGTCAAGACTGTGATCAGTGGAAACAGTGGCCCAACACGATAGTAGCTACAGGTCCTAATAAAGTGGCCAGGCAGTGTACCTAATGGCTGATGGTTCAAAGTCTGAGTTACCTCTTTGATCCAATGACTGGTTTGACTTTGTGGTTGATTTCGTGGATCGTCCTGCTTATCAAGTTATCACGTTTGCATGTGTACTGCGTTTCCAGCATTGCTTTTCATTATGTCTGAAAAACTACGTTCCATCTCCATTGAAAAGTGTTCCATCAAGCAAAAAAAAACATCTCTCTGAAATACAAGCTGGTGTTACACTCCCTGTTTTACAGATTATTACAGCGTTTAAAGGAATCTTAATTGTTTAATAGCTTATTTTGTAACTTCTCTATATTGTGTAAATTAATTTGAATTGTAAACCTGACTGACTGCATCCCACTAGGAAATATACCTACTGAAAATAGATCATGGATTACAAAATATGATAAGTGTTTTCGCATTGGTCTGTAATAATAAATGTGAAGATTCAAGGGCAGATCCTTGTGGTAACCCCCTTCCTTCTGGTGTAAACTCAGACCACACAGCACTGGGCATCGTACTGCTAGTTTTCTATGAGAGAAATCATTGTACAGGGTAAGAAAGTGTTGGCCAAGTCCATAAATATAGCCGCTGACAAAATCTTTACCCAAGGCCGTCCTTCCTTCAGCTGTTATTGACTACAAGCCAGACTGACTATTATTACATAGCTTGCCGTAGGCTTGTTTATCTAATATTTGCCACCAAGTGTCACTGTTGACTAAAGGTGGCTGTATCTCTGAGAACCTTCAATGAAGGCAATGCAATTTCTTAATTAGACAGCAGAGGGTGCTGTAACGCAACAATACCGACTGTCAGTACTGTGGCTGTGATGAGACTGGAGCTTTGAGGACAACTGTTGAATTCATGTTTTATAGTCCTGAGCTTTCCATTGAATAGTGTTGATGTTTTAATGTACTAATGGTGTTTATAAGGTCTTAAACATTTTTTTTAGCCTTGCCAATAGCAAGTTAACATGGTTTCATTCTTCCCACGAGGAAGGTGGTGCATGCTTTAGACATCAACAAGGCAGACATGGAACTAGGCCTGTCACACTAACTATTACCCAGAATGCCATGTCAGACCCTGTGTCTGATTCTATAACAGAGCTTCTCTCTCGTATTCCACAAACAGAAGCATGCTTCCCCACAGATGCCGCTGTAGCTTCTAAACTGACTTGGGCATCACAGTAATATACCCAGCATTATAATAAGGTTAGTAGCTGCCTGACTGAAGGGGAGCTGAGTGCAAGCTGTCTTTGTAGTGGAGTAGATTCTTTGCCACTGTGAAGGGCTGCACTCCGGCACACAGTTGGAAATGGAGTGGCTTTGTTATACAGAGACCGGATAAGCACAAACACTTCTTGTTCAAAATGGGTTCCTGTTCTTATGTAGGAGGTGCGGCAAATCTGTTTGGGTAAATCCCATCCCAGATCTATAACACAACTGCTGGGACTCATTCTCCATTCCTCTCTTCTGTTCCCCTACACTTGGATTTGGCATTGCTGTGGTGTGGGCTCCTGCTATAGAGACATTTGAACCAGCTTTCAATTCTCTACAGACCTTTCCACAGGTGTCTTCATCTAAATGGGTTAGAACTTTCCATTTTGCAGTAAATGTAAAAGTAACTGCTGTTTAATTTAATAGATAGATAGATAGATAGATAGATAGATAGATAGATAGATAGATAGATAGATCTTTAAATAAATCAGTTGCAAAAAGGACCCAGGAATCTTCACTGATACAGCCCAGTGAATTATTGAACACACATTCTTAAGTTCTCTTGTAATCATAAAAAATAGATATGGTCTGTTTTTAGAACATATAAATGAATAACAGCACAGGATTTTTTTGGAAGCACTCCTGGAATAGTAATAGGGCAGGGAGGTATACAATTACTGGTAGTGTGTTATTAATTTGCTGGTTTTTTATGCTTTTAAAGTTTTAATTAAGCTTGCTGCGTCTTTAATCGGTTTCTTGTTTTAGCAAAGACCCACCCCGTGCAGCATGCCTAGCGGTGAAGGAGATCAGCAGAGCTGTTATCATGCATAGTTTGGAACGACCACATGATAGGAAGCGCCACAGCATCGGAGTTATATATGGAATGCCGGTTCTGCCAGCTCTGTGAATGGAAACCTGACGACGCTCCTAACCCATAATGTATGACATAAGGACAGCTCTTCGGTCAGCGAGTTGTTTTAGCACTTCAGCAGTGAATTTATTTACAAAGGGGAGTTGATGACCAATGTAACTGCACTACCACATAACTGAGAGTCAAGCACACACAAAGCTCTATACTGGTACAGACCGGAGACTGGTACACTGCTGTACCAGCTGACATGTTTGCGCTGAAGTCATCTGTGAAGAGCTTCTTGTGCCTTAAAGCCTGAGCACTTTTTGTGTTTTTATTCTGAAATGGTCAAACTGTTTAATGTTGGAAAACTACAGCAGTAGTATAGTATACCCCCTGTCCCAATTCAAAGCATTGTTACATTTTTCTGTTGTTTTCTGTGTAAATGCATATTCTATTCAGCGAAGAAATTCCTAGTTGACATTTTCATAATTGACCACAGACCACGTTTTTTGAAAAGGAATGGACTATTTTTTTTAAATTGGGTTCATATTTGCTGTAAGAATACATTAAAAAAAAAAATAACAAAGGGAACTGATACCTTTGTGTAAAATAATGTCTGTTGAGAAATAGAGGGTATGATTCTTAGTCACACCTGCCTGCCAGGCTCCATTTACTGGTTGTTCTCTGGAAAAGGAACCAAAACCATTGAGTTGCTCTTCCCTCTCCTTCTCCTCACGTGTGTGTGTGTGTGCCATGAAGGGCTACACATCGCGGGCTCAATAGGATTCTGTTTCCTTTCCATGACCCTTGGCCTGTCATTGTCCTGTGGTAGATCTATCTTTCTGAAGTGAGATAGACACCCACAGTAAGGCTTTTAATAGCGCCACACAATAAAGCTCTATTTCAGAGCTGGCCCGATTCTGCTTCCCTATACTGATATAAATCGGGGATTTCCGATTAACTTTTTCTTCAAAGAGGCAGCTGCTTGATTTGAAAGTATTGGATCAAAGCTCCGAAGCAGACTTTGTAATGAGCACTGGAGATATTTGTTTTGTAGCTTTTCGCTATTTTCACCCATTCAACGTGCAGTCCATGTTTAAAATTGTATGACAGAACTAATTCAGGTTTCCAATACTTTAGACAAAAAAAAAACACCCACAACATTTAAACACATGCCATCTGTAGCACACACTCACATTACTGATTAATTTGTTAGACAAATAGCAGCCTTGACATGGATTCTGTAATATATAAAAGACGCATCTCCATGTTGCAGGTCAGATTCTGTCATAGATTCAGTTCCACTTGCGGACCGGAAGATGCAAAAGATAAAAACTGCATTTTGTTGAAAGTGGATTAATACAGTATTGGCAATTGAGACAAAATACATTTTACTTTTTTTTTTTTCTGGAATCACATTTTGTTTGCAGCGTATTGATTTTGTTTGCAGACAAACATGACTTTTAAAGAAGCCAAACTGAAATTTTGCTGGAGTATACTGAATTGAAGATTTTTATTACTACATTTTGAGTAAAACCCAAAGAAAAAAAAAAACGAAAAGGATAAATTCTTCTAGGTACAACTTGCTTGTCTAGCCTCATAAACCCATGGACACTTTACAAGCGCATGTTTAGCCTCTGTAAACAGTCCTAACAGTTTGTGCTTCTTACCATTAGTAATGTTGTGTTAGTTTTGTTTGATTGAGTTTGCAGGCGTGACCTTGTTTCAACCCTCCACATGGTTACTGTGTTTCAAAAGGTCTACAAAAAGAGGTACTAAAGTTCTTCACAGGATTTTTATTTGATAAAAGCCCTATCTATATTACAGAGTCAGGTAGCATTCAGGTCTCAGGTTACTCCCCATCTGTTGCTTGCAGACGCAGCAGTCCCCTTTGTTCCTCTGAGCCTGAATAATGTCAACTCATATGGAAAAGTTTGAGACACCATTACAATACCCTGAAGAAACCCGTGCAGACCACAGAATTACCAGCAATGATGACACAATGGAATTGGAACAAATATTACCTAGTGGTCCTGACAATAGTATTGATAATGTACTACATCATTCTCTCTGTATAAATCTAAACAAGGGCTTTCCAGTTGTTTGATTTGAAATGTATTGGTTCAAGGCTTCGTAGAAGAACTTGGAATGAACACTGGAGAGGTATTACCTATGCAATGAAGTTCAGCCCTTCAGGTGCACAATGGGAACTCTTCATCACTTTGTTAGAGAGCTATAGTAGGGGGTGTACAGTGTGAGCTCTACTAGGGGCGTGTATTGTGGTGCTGAGATTGAGAACCGAATCCATAGGAATTGTTTTTCGGTTGCGTGGATAAGGGAATGGGGTGTATTCAGTTAATCTAGAATATGTAAAACACTAAAGGGTCATATTTTAATTTGTTTAAACAATGGTGGTGTTTAGATCTGCCACTGCTTAGATCTACTCCATAGAAGACAATAGGGTCTGTTTTAATGATCTTAACAGATATTAATACTTCACATTTTCCAACTTGATTGGACCACACAGTATTATTATTGTATCTATTATAATAAGAAGTGGGTCTATAAATCACCACTGAGGGGAAAACCAAAGCTGGATTGATATAGAGTTTAAGAGTGGCGATATTTAGGTCTGCCACTGCTTAGATCATTAAAATAGATGCCAATATGTGTTACAACTCTAACCAACAAATTCAGGCTTCATCAGTTGAGATCTTGGCTCTGTGGTTTGTACTAGTAAATCCTAAGAACATTTCACTCCCAAGAATACTGTCACAGTGTGTCCTATGATAAGTGCTGTTACATAAAACCAAAAGCATCTTTTAAAAAAAAAAAATGCATTAATATGCCTACTGTCTGGGCAGTAAACAGAGAAATAACAGTGCATTTAAGCTGAATTGATTAAACTTTTGAGCCACGTGGGTGTCTAAAAAGCTTCTTTTCTGTGAATTCAAACAGAACGATGGGAATATGAGCGAGAAGGCTATTTGAAAATGTGTGTAGGTGTTGAGAGGCCAGAGAACCAGAAAGTATGAAATGAAAAGCCTGTTCATTCTCGCTAGAGCTGCTCTTTAGGACTGCGTTGTGGTATTGCGTTAATGAGCGTAAATTAAGGTGGTAAATATTGTTTTATGTGCATTAAATGAAATTAGCAGTACTGCATTTTTTTATTCTTTGTAGGTTGATTCATCTGGTACAAAATGCTCCGGGAACACAGACACACTTAAATAGCACATGTTGTACTGACAATAATATTTCATTAATCATGCTGGGTGACTGGATAGCAATTTTGCTAATTGATAGGACTTTATAATTAGAAGGTGTGGGGTAAAAAAAAATAAATAAATTAGGATTAGGTTGATGTGTACCAGTTTTTACCTGGTACACACAATTTATATGTATTTGGCCTTAATACAAATACTGAAGTGATAGCACAATTTACTATTATTGTAGACTACAAAACTTTTATTTTAGCTTGGCTCAAGTGCCTCTAGATACCAGCAGGACATGGGAGGTTCACTCCCCCTTTCCCGGCACACTCATCCACCTTGTATCCATTAGAAGGCGGCCAGTCCATCAAACACATGCTGCAGCTGTGCTGAAAGCAAACTGATAAGAGCAGGAAACGCGGGGTCCATTTGCAATCTGTGTTTTAGTCAGTGTCCTTTTTTATATTCCCATGAACTCCCGACACCAACGGATCAGTCGAGGAGGAGAAACAAATACTCCCATGAGGATTCTGGAGACAGGAAGGGAAACAGGAATCAGGAAACTTGTGAAGAGGACACAGAACTCTCACTTCTTAATGATGCTGTTGGCTTTCAGTATCCTCTCTGTGGCGATAGCTCAGGAAGTGTAGGTTGGGACGGTTCATATAGATTCATATCCACCTTATCAAAGTGCTTAACAAGAGTCTTCTTGCCTTTTTTAGAAGTTTTTTAGAACCAGATTTCCAGGTCTTCTTGAATAAACACGAAAGCAAGGATTACTTACAGTATGCGATAGTGCCATCGATAAACTGTTTGAATGTTCTCTCTAAACCATATGTTTTACCACCCCAAACTGTAGGAGAGACAGGGCCAACTTTACACAGCTGGAAGTAAAACTGTATGACCCATCCTGCACGCCACACGGTCACGTCTTGACCAGGTAAGCCATTGGGGGACCTCCAGTTGAACCTATGGTATATAGAACTATGGATATTGGAATTCTGAATATTTTTGGTTCCACTGTGTATGAAGACCATCAGCCTTCTAAGACATATCTTACTTTACTTTCTACTTCCCACTTGCCTGAAGTCCTCTCATTGATAAACTTACAGGTGTGGATATTGCAGTCCTTTCTGTTTCTTCTCAGAACAATGTTAGCACAAGTAGAGGCCTGACTCAAACCTGGCCTGCAGGACCTCTTTACCTCCAAGGGTGCTAGCTTGTGTGGTGGTTTTGTGATGTGGACTGTCAGACATATTTAAACTTGAATTACTTTAAAGCAAGTATTGCATTCTAAAATAACATCCTAGACTGTACTCATCTCTTTGCAATACTTTTGTGGACCTTTACTTAATGTATCTGTAAAACATGACTTGTAAAACGTTATGGAAAATACAATAAAGTAGTGAGTTACTTCACCCAGCTCTCAAAGAAAAAATAGCACATTTTTTAAATAGCAAATGTGGGCCCTGTTCACACAACTTCAAGCACTGTTTTAAAGAACGTTTTTTATTTAGAACTGTTTTTAAAACCCATTCTGATTTATTCAGCTAACGCAAACCCCTTTTCAACTGTTTTAGTTGTTGTTTAGAGGCTTATTAGTTTATTCACACTTCTCAAAACACTGTTTAACCTAAAATAATAATGTTTATAAACACTTAAAAAAAATAGGCCTCAAAAATAGTCCCTAAACTTTTGTGAATGGGATCCATTGTTCCACATTCCACAAAACAAAGACGAATGCTATTTAGTGTTCTATTTTTTGTTTTTACAAAGGCTACAGTGAAGAGTAACGGCTCTTTATTTATAGTGATTGCTTTAGAGAGCATTGGCATTTTCATGTTGTCTTCCAGCATCAAAGATTTGTTTTCTGTTTTATTTTCTTTTAAATCATCCAACAGCTGTTTTCTAATTGTAAATCGCTTCCGCGGACTATGGGACTCTTCTTTGAGCAAGATCTTAACTAAATAAATAAAGAAGGAATGAGATCTGGGAATGGGATGTTTTTCTACAAGGATACTAATCTAACAGGGATGACGTTTCTCGGACCTGATTCGTAAAGTTAATATGCTGTGTGTGGGGTGGCTCTAGTTGTCGCAAGAGGTGTCACATGGTGCAGTTTGGACAAGCGGAGCGTGAAGCAAAACTGAGCTGTTATTTTTGCTCAAACTGTGCAAAATGATTCATATTATATTCAGAGACTCCCTATACTCTGTGTATGCTGTGCACAGGATGACATCTATACACAGATTCTGTATGTGACATGGGCATGGATATGTTTGTCATTTTTATGGTCATTTTTACAGTGTACAATAGACCCTGAAAGTCAAACATTTACCACAGTAAAATGCTCTATAATGTAGAGTTCCCCATTCTTTCCCCATGTTTATACAATCCCTAGTGAGCTTTACAATGATTTCATCATTCTTACCATGCTTCTCAGCTTCACACAGCCTGCCTGTGCATTACTAATGTATACTTTCACATCTACACATTACTGTTAGCTTTTACCAGGGGGCATGGTAGACTGTAGCCCCAATACCATTTTGTTGCCTTTTAAAGTTAGACATTTTAAGACACACAGCAAAATACAGGTCCATTAACTACAGTGTACGGTTATGTTATGTAATAAGTCATGTACAATAAAATGATTTTACTGCTTATACTACTGTATGGAGTTCCATCCTCACAGTCACAGAATTGTGTGCTAAGTGCATACACATTAGTAAAGGGTAACTACAGTGTAACTATGTGTAATTAATGTACCTGTATTTTGAAGTGCATTGGTATGCCTATCGTTTCAAACATAGGGTCTAATGTTTCCAAAATCAGGTGATTGCTTTACTTATGAGGAAGAACAATTTTGACTCGTCCTGATTTAATATATTGAGCAGATTTGAGTTACTAAGTAAATATATATCTTATTACTTGTGTGTGTTACTCCAAACTGTCCTTATTCATAAGTAATTCCCTTTTCAAACTTCAGATAATCAGGCCCTTAGGGGCTCCTCAGACTGTGCTCCCCCTTCCTTTCTCATCCTTAAAGCTGTAGTCTCTTGTGACAATGCGCTTCAGTTTTACACTAAAATATAATTCCCTGGTGTTTGGTTTACTACATTCTTCCACTGACCTTCTTCGGCACACTTCACTGTATCTGAAAACAGCCCCTGCTGTTTATTTACATTCCTCGAAGGCAGTTTTACTTGGAACGCAAGATTCTCCCATATCTGTGGCAATCTGCTTGTCTACTTATAACAGTGGGAGGTTACATGTGACGCCTTCAAGCTTGTATAGCACATACATAAAAAGAGAATCTTGTTGCCCCCCCAAATGTTTTTGTTTTGTTTTAACATTTTACAAGCAACCTTTACACTGACATGTCCATCATGGGTTTTTAAAGATTAACTAGTGTGAATTCTTAGAGGGCTATTCAATTCATCTAAATATGATCACTGTTTAAATATTAATCAGGCATTTTACTTACTTTCTAAGACATAAATACCCACACAAACTGCTATAGACACTGGTTTTCACAAAGTTTTATGGTGTAAACATAAACATGGTAGTATTTAACAGTGGCTCAAGTAGGACTAAAATAGAAATAAAAACTGTTATGTTGTGATCTTAATATAAATCATCCTGGGATCATGACATAACAATGTTGAGATCCTGAGATGTAATTTATCATGTAATCTCAACATAACATGTTTTCCCTGTCCTCAATAAGCCACAGCGGTATTCAGACCCACCGCTGTTTAGATCCATTGAATAGACCCCCCCTAGCGTCCAGAGATACTGTTTAAATGTGAATGAAAAATAAAATAAGGTAGTGGATCCTCACGATTGTGTTATCTCCATACAGGTGTAAGGCTTGTGTTTTAATTGTCGATACACAATAAGTGGGTTCAGTATGCTTTATAGGGAGAGTACATGGTATCGGGACTCGGGAGGTGTACAGAGCAAAAGGGGATAGTGCAGCTGTTTAGTCTTGCTTACAGTCTCACTCCCGTTTCTCTCTTTCTCACTTCCTGTATCCCCTACATAAAGGTCAACCACAATCAATATGCAGGAACCCTAACTCTCAAAATGCAAGCGTGCATTAATTCAAACCTGTGATTTAAAGGTGTAGACGCACATTTTAAACATAGTGTAAACAGTACAAATTACATGGGACGTTTGTTTGTGCGGGGGGAGGGGGGCGGGGGTGCTTGTTGCTCCAAGGCCACATTCAAAGTTTTCTTTTAGATTCCCCCAAACCAACTTAAATCACACTATAGAAATTGCAAGACCAGGGATAAAGTACATATTTTATTTTTCTATGCTTTTTTTTGCTGGAAAATAAGTAAATCAAGGAGCTTGCTTAAAAGGTGCCTTCATAAACATTTAATAACTACAGTCCCTTCACAAAGAGCCAAATATGACCATTTGTTATGTGATCTGCAGATCCTTTGACAACAGAAAGGGATTTCCAGTCAGTCAGTGTTTGTTACATAAAAGATCTGTGGCTGGCTGGTACCGCTCTAGTCTGAAGAAATGCCAACCTTTTACTTCATTCTGGCACGGATCCCACAGCTGCCCTGCTTCAACAGACTTGACTTCAAATATTCCTTTCCAACCATGTCTGGGCTGGGAGTGTGAGAAGAACTAACTGCTCACGTTTGACTGTAAGGTGCGAAATACTGACTCCAGGATTTTTCACGTTAACTAAAAGGCTTGTCTTGTTTAAGAAAGGGGGGGTCCTGTCGCCCCTTTCTTTTTACATACCACTTAAGATTCCCGTGAAGTCAAACAAGCCCTGCTAATGCCTAATATCCTTTCCTCTGTGGTCCAGCTGAACCCTGTGGCCAAAAGCCTCTTCTCAGTTCTCATTGCTGACTTGTGGAAGGATTTTTGTAGAAGCTCTTAATTATTTCACTATTATGCCACTATTTTTCTTTCCTCTACAAGATAATTACAAGGTAAAAAAAAACATGTTTTGGAGTTAACGGGGGAAATTAAGACCTATCATTTAGAGTTCAAAAGAGGTTTTTTTGTAGTTTAAAAGATTTATTTCTGTGGTACGGGAGGTTTAAGTTAAACTCGGTCCTTGAGGATTTTGAAATGCATTTGTGTCAATGATAATGCCAAATAAATCAACTTTTGCTGTGAATACAATGTTTCTCAGTGTTTCTCACAATAGCTAAACAATATAGTCATCACTCTATGTTAGAAACCTGGTGTCCTGGTGGGTTACTGCAGTTGCCTTTTCACCACAAATTAGTTTTCCAGGCTCAGCTTAGCCCTCAGGACTTGCAGTCCAAAAAGAACTGCCAGTAGTTTATTTGGTGGTCTCTGGATGGCAAACATACAAACGTCTTGTTGTGCTTTATGCAAAGCAGCCAGACATGCTACACACATGGTTGAAGCAAGAGACAGACGTGACTGAAAGCTTGTATATTTTCAATGATATGTTGGTTCAGTAAAAGATTCTTCATATTTTGATCTATACGTGTGACACAACAGTAACTTTGGAATGGAAATGATTTTCCACACATTAATAAAGGACACGTTGAGATGAATGTTATCGATTCTTTTTTAACCTTGCAAAAAGCAGAAACTGCAGCACTGGGAAAAACAACTTAGTGGAAATGTGAACGCAATATTGATCGAGTTAGAGGCGAGAGAGTATAAAACATTTTAGCTGGGGAGAAATACTTTCAACTCTGGCTTTCCCTTTCCAGCTGACAGTGCTTATAGCGTTTTAGCTTACCGCTGAGTGACAAGATGAGGAGAACACTAGATTTAGATTTTAAAATGATTTATCCTGCCATGCTGATATCCACTATCAATCTAATCAGAGTTAATCCTCTGTGAGCACCAAACTGCAAACACTGACCCTGGATTTATGAACATCCAAAGCAGTGTTTCATCAGGCTGTTATGAAGAATTAGAGGCATCAGTACAGTCCAACAGAAACCCAGCATTGAAGAATGCAGTCTCCCACACGGGCTGACATATTACTGGAACCCGTCGTTGAAAGGGATTTGTGGAAGGACACAATGTGACATCGTTTTAGTACTAAAATAATCTCCTGATTGGTCCATCCCTGGCAGTTTCAATATAAGGTTGTGCTTTTATTCGATTGGTATCACAGTTTTGAGACGTTTTAAATCATGTGAGCGCGCTACGTTTGATAGGGAAGGTGAGCCTCAGTAATTTATATGTACAGAGCCTTATTTATAAGACAATTAAGCAACATTAATGTTACAAAATGCTTGTGAATTCGAGTTTATTATAATTTCCCTGGCTGCAGTCAGGTCTGGTCCTGCCCGTCACCATGGAATGTCTCTGCAATTCATTTCCATTGTGACCCAAGGCAGATTGTAACCCATGACTGGTGGATTAGCCCACTGCACCCCTCAGCCATCCAAGCTGTTTCTTGCTTTATAAAATTAGCATGCTTTTTGTCTGTTCACAAAAACAAGGGCTTACCACTTTCCACTTTAATGGTGGGACCATTACGTCAAATTAAGAGGCACACACTGGCTTGCGCGAATGGGTGCGAAAGAAATGCAATCTGAAAATGAGTCCTAATGAGGTGGTTTGAGCTTCCCTTCCTTTCTCACTCACACATGCTTAGCAGAAATGACTATTGTTTTATTGATGTTGTTTAATTACCATGGCATAAGCCTCTAGTTCTAGTGATGAGGTCCTAAATGCCCAAGTAAGGAAAGACATTTCATTTAAAATTATAAATCACAAATGGGGCTCCCGAGTGGCGCATCCAGTAAAAGCACTCGCTAGAGTGCAGGATGAGCTCTATAGCCTGGACGTCGCGAGTTCGAGTCCGACCGTGGACGGGAGCTTCCAGGGGGCGGCGCTCAATTGGCCGAGCATCGCCCGGGGGGAGGGAGGGTTAGGTCGGCCAGGGTGTCCTCGGCTCACCGCGCACCAGTGACCCCTGTAGTCTGGCCGGGCGCCTGCGGGCTTGCCTGTAAGCTGCCCAGAGCTACGTTGTCCTACGTTGTAAAGAAGCAGGCGGCTGACGGCACACGCTTCGGAGGACAGCGTGTGTTCATCTTCGCCCCTCCCGAGGCAGCGCAGGGGTGGTAGCGGTGAGCTGAGCATAATAAAATAATTGGGCATTTCAAATTGGGGAGAAAATAATAAAAACTAATTGGCAACGACTAAATTTATAAAAAAAAAAAAAAAAAAAATTATAAATCACACATCAGAAAACAAACAATCACAGTGAAGTATTTGCCGAAATTCCATGACATCTTATCTTGTGTACAGATGTCACCCCGTGCGTAGAACACCGCACCTAATTCCAATGTTCCAATGCTTCGCACAGTTTGAGCAGCTCAGCGTCGCTGTGTTCAATTGAAAAAGCGTGCAAGCAAATGCAGCTTAGCGGGTTGGCAGGTTGATTACCTCATCAGCTGGATCATGAATGTGAGAAACAGCATCAGCTGTACGTCAGCCAGGTGCGAAGTACCTTTTCACTGGCCTGGCAGTTTCACTATTTCCATGCTAATGCAAGGCATTGTCCTCCTACACATGTCCGCCAGACTTATGGAAATGCAGAAAGGTGGGTTTAGTGCCTCTGGTTACATTCCAACACATGTCTGGCTTTAAGTGGGAGATAAACTAATTGTCTTCACATTTCGTGCCAAGGTGTGAAACAGCCTCTCAATGTTTTTTTGCACCTTTTCCTATTAAGTCCTATGCATCGCTATGTTTAGGAGAGTGTGTGTCTTAATGACATGTTTACCTAAAGCATGGGGATGATGGAATTGCCACTTTGTCACGGATCCCTAGTGAAGTTACAGAATTTTCTGTAACCGTTCACAACAAGGATCTTGGGAATGCCACCTCCTCCTTCCCGACAGGCAGCTGTCTTTTAGGAACTCTAGGCAGAGCTTTCCCACTCCTTCCAAGGAGGGAGAACTAACTGGAAGGGAAAATAAGCAGGTGTTTCTCTTGGGGGTGTATGTATGGCAGTTTGGAACAACATAGCGCAAAAGCATGTGGGCTTTCACTTAGAAGAGCCACAGTGGAGTTTCATATATAGCTATATGTGTGTGTGTGTGTGTGTGTATATAACTGATTTAAAAGCTATGTTTTATTGTCACACACATCCCTTATAAAAGTTTACCACAGTCTATCTGCACTGTATTTTTGCAGTTTTACCATGTTTCTCCCATAGTTTATACCATAGTTTACAATGGTTTGCCATGTTTATTAATATGCTTTATCATGCTTCGCTATTCTTTACAATTCTTACCTATGTTTTTTACCATGCTTACACTGTACTTTATTACACTTTGCTATGCTTTTGCTATGGGAAACCTTTATAAGAGCTAGCTACCATTATTAATAATGGATCTTTTAAAACCTTTTTGTGAGATTGTCCCTGAACAGCATCATGACAATGCGGCTGCAGAAAGGGAGGGGAATAAGAGGGAATAAGAGCTTAAATACGGCCAAAGCGTGATAGACACAGCCTAAGAGTTAACATGACAGGATAAGGCTTCTTTATTAGTTCCTGTGGTCTCATTTATGAGACAATGAAGTATGGCATGTTAAGAAAAATAGACAGGATTCACAGCGAAGCGGCTTGCTTTGTGTTGAGAATTTGATCTTAAACAAATGGTTCTGCCTCATAGAAGACAATACCACTCCTACTTCCTGTCTAAAGGTATGCAAGGTATCTCCTCCACCAGTTATTATTTCGATATTAATATTTAGGATATTACAGGGCAGAATGGATTTGTTGTGATGCAACAGCTTGTGAAGATTACCCTCCCTTACCTGAGAACTGCTTTAAAAAATGTATCAAGCTATATATATATATATATGCAAGGCACTTATTTTAGGTTGTACATTTTTCACCCATAAAAATCTTAAGTTCAAATCTCAGTCCAGAGACATGCAATACCTCTGTCCAAGTCTTTATATAGAGAACATTAATCACTGGTTAAAGTGCAGGACTGCATTGCTGACTATAGAATTCCAGTCTCCTGGTGTCACCGTCCCATTGATTCGATCCAGGCAGGAACGGAGGCTGACCTGTGGCTGTAGATAACAGAGCAGCCTCCTCTCTCACACAAAGGGCTCCACTCGGTCTCTTTCCGCATTGCTCCTGAAAAGAACAGGTGGGCAACGACAGGTTCAACAATGAGACTGGCGTCTACTGCATTGTAGCAGCTGCCATGTCATAAATGAGTATCCAGACCGTGTAGCCCGGAGCCCCTGAGCGGCTTAGGATCAGTGACTCCCACACCTGTCACCTTTTAAAAACAAAACTTGAGCAGGTTCCCTGTCTGCTACTCCCCCCCCCCCCCCCCCCCCCACACACCCCTTATATCCTAACCTAGCATCCATTGTTCCTACTTACTTCACTGGATTTCAAGTCTGCGATTCCTGTCTGCAACAGACTGACTCAATTCTGTACTTTAAAAAACCACTGTGCTTAAAAAAACGTTTGACAAGAAATCACTTCAATAAATGTGTCAATAACCTACATGTTTTACATAAACATATTATGCTTTTTACATGGATGGAATGTCCTGAATATTGAGTATTCCGGATATTAGTGGAATATTAGTGATGTGAAGGTTTGATTGTGTGTCTCCCAGGACCCCCTTGTAAACAGGATGCTTCGGCTGAAGGGGCTTGATCCTGGTGAAATAAGTTTGAAAAAATAAATGAGAGGCAGTAGCTCTAATATCTTATTACCTGCTCTCAAGGCATGTACTTGCAGACTATACCCTTTTCTTTGATGTCTGCAGTTTCTATATTTGTACAGGTTTGTTCCATCAAAATGTTGTTCAGTTTCCCAACTCCAGATTCGTTGGCACTGTTTACCTAGAAAGCTGAAAGGTATCGTCTGTCAGATGAAAGGAGAGGAGAGTTTTTTATTTTTTTTTTAGTACTCATGAAGACCTTGAAATCCTCTGGTGTGACGATGTATGCGCGCACAGCTGCTTGTCTGTAGAACCCCATTGTCTGATACAAACAGAAACTCACCGCGTTTAAGATATGCACTGGTGTGTTCAGTGGTTGCAGTCAATCCCAAGGCATTTAAAATCACAATGGAACAGGTTCCAGTATAAAACAAATACACAGTAGAATCTCACAATAAAATACTACAGCACAGTATACTCTCGCTAATCAAAACCAGTTGGAACCAGACCCTGTTTGGATTTGTGATCTGTTCGGAGTGCTGATAGCAATCTGTACCGTACTAAAAAAAAGAATGATAAACGTTTGGTGAAGACTGATGCAAGATCATGTGTTGCAGACAGACGGATGGATCCGATCAGGGCATTAGGGTCACCATTTATAATGCACACCCTAAAAATACACCCAGTATACCGCTTTTCATACAATCAATGCTGGTGCTGCTATCAGCATTCATTATGAGCATGGTTCGGATTATGTCTGTTCAAACTAGTCTACTGGATATATTTTATGCCACTGCTATAAAAGATACTGTATATTCACATAAATAATAAGTGAATCTTTCCATAGGCAAAACAGCTTCTGAAAGGAAGGAGGAAGGATGCCCGATTTGTGGGAAGCGCCAGCCAACTGTACTACCCTGTCTCCAGGATTTTCCTGTTTAAATATTTGTTTAAATAAAATACACAATGCCTTGTGTACTCAGTGACAATCTGCTGTGAATTTCAAGTGAAATACACCTTGCCTACACACTGTGCAGTGCACTAATTATGAATGCCTGTATAATGTGTTATTTTTGCAGTCATTTAATAATCATTTCTGGATACATTGTGGATATATATAACCAGATTAATTTGCCACTTTTTTTATCATGTTCTGTTCTTTACAGAGCTCTTACTATAGGTATTTATAAAACACAAATTCAAGTTAATATACATATTTGCTCTCTTGACTGCATTTTGAATGTCAAACTAATCCTTTTGACATCCATTTGGAATGTAGTTTGAATGCAAAAATGAAACTAATCTTCAATAAAGGCTAGCTGTTAAAGTCTCATTCCAAGTGCATGTTAGCCTGCCATGTCTGTTTTAAATCACATCTCTCTATGCAAAACCAAAAGCATCCATTCCCAGAACTAAGTGTCAATATTCATTTTAACAACTGTTATCTTGAAACTCCAAACAATGGAAACCCTGATAACACAGTTTACACATTCACGGCACTGGAGATTTACTGAAATCAACCAATTACCCACTAGTGGAAGGTAAAAAGCTGTCTTTCTCACAGGATACTTCAAACAAAACAGGACTGGGTAATGCAAAAGCGAGTGCTGGGAAATATGGCAACTGCTTGGAAGTGTAAGTGCAGGGCGATAATATGAAATGCCTTGAAAATGTTGCCCATGATTCCCTACTAAATGAAGCAACTCATGTTAAATTGATTTAAACATCATACATTCAATGCTCTGTTATGAACTGGTGTATTGGTGTCACGGTAAGAGCAAATATGTTATGGTTTGTTAATCAGGACTCTTCAGTTTTTGATATGAATGGACAGTTCTTACCACTTAACGCAGTGATCAATCTCACCTCGTCCAAGGAATAAGAAACATCTGGGATTTGTTTGATCAACCCATCTGAGATAAGCCACAGTTGTATTTTTAAAAGAATTTTCCTGCACTAATAAATTTAGTCTGTCTGGGATAGATAGACATTGAACAGCCTGATTCACCCAGGACTGCATCAACCACCTGACTGTGAATCCCGAGTGCTGTGGCTTATCCTGACAGGGGCATAGGCTGGTCAAACCAACCCCTGAGACTGGCATCCAAGAGCTGGAATTGACTGCTAAAGGAACTTGAAATCATTTGAATAGCTTTTGCATGCATTCTGTATTTAATGTGCAATAAATGTTATATAAATAATAACAGATAAAACTGTGATAACCTACCAATTTCCCAAGGCAACCTGCATACATTATTCATTACTTATTTAATAAATATATCAACGTGTAGAAGCCAAGAAGACAAGACATGACCTTAAAATAATATAAAGGCCTCAAGGCTTCAAGACCTCCTGATCGTCCTGTCAAACACACCGCCTGCAGCAGACCTTTGTTGGGATGACCCTGTCACTAAGGTCAGGAAAGAGAGATGAAACACACAACCTTCAAATGGGCACACAGGGAATAGCCCAATCTTTCACAACCAAGAGACGGCTATGCATTCATGAACATCCCGACTCCTGGAGTATGTACACATAAACGTAACGTCACTACGGGGTCAATCTTCTACCTAAGCTGCTATTAAAAACATGTGACCAAACTTGTACCTATGGCTGTTATTACTGTACAGGAGCTAGGGTCTTGGGTTTCCAAAATCTGTTTTGAAGCTGCTTCCTCTAAGAATGCATAAATGTTCTTAAATTAAAGTTGTGTGCTGCTTTCTTTTTGAAGTTTTTAAAGACTTGAACAAATCAAAGCCATAATCCATCCATCAAGCTAAACAAGCTCTTAATAAAAACTGATTCCCCCCCCCCAGCAATTATATAATCCACTAATACAGGGGAACATATTCTGGTACAAGGGTTTCACATGGTGTCACAAAACTCACAATTATTTCATTAACCTCCCAAAACCACTGTGGAAAGTTCTCACCATTGTTTCCCCTAAGACTGTGGGGGTGATTGTGAAACGCTAAACATCTTTGCCCCGGAACAGCTTATCCCCCAAAGCCACAGTTAATTCATAAAATGCATCAAGTGGCCTGTAAATCATTTTTAGCCTGGTTAATAGACACCACATGGCCCACAAACAAGCCGACAAAGAAGCAAAGTGTGCTAAGGGCCTTACAAAGCCTTGGCTAATAGGTGCAATGGTCCAGAGAGGTCTTCATATCTACCCTGGTTTTGTAGTAGGTGCCCCGGGTGAACATTGTGTTGAACTGGCTCTGCACAGTATAATGCATTCACAACACTCTCACAGCAGGACAGGGGAGAACTGCTGGCTGCGTTAGCTATCACATGACAGCTTTTCTTTATTTACACACACACGTTACATTGTGTGTGACTGCTTTCCATAGGTTTAATACCACACTTCTATGATTTAATAAGCTAGTGTTGTCTCCAAAATGTATGACACCTAAAACAAAAATTAAAATAAACAAGACACAGCATTTAGTTTAGAACATCAATGAAACAAACAGCAAAAATTTAGAAAACGCTATTGTGAAATGCTTGCTCAAAATTGTGTTCCCATTGGGGAGGGGGAATGGATGTCAATGGGTTAACCAGACTTTCTTCAGATTGTTTTTTGAATAAGCTTTCACTTTGCTCTAAAACACTTTGCTGAACTTTCTTTTGCTGCACTTTTTGTATCATGCCAGTTTTATAAGTGACTTTTCTCCAAAAAAACAAACGCCAACTAAAATACATGTCCTTGGCTTTCACTCGAGATATAAACATCTAAATATTTAATGACAGGAGAAAGTGTGTTTTGGGCTGAATTTCCCTTCTTGTTGTCAGAGAATCCCCAGGTTACCACAGGAAGAAGCTATTCTGAGCTCCTTCTACAAGGCTTCGTCCATTAGCAGCCACCATTAAATGTTCTGCATTGGGTCTGGATGCCATTAGGTCTCTACCAGGCACACTGCAGATGGAGGAATGTTATCAACAAGGCAAAGGTCAGCTGCAAAAAAAAACCTGTGAACGTCAGAGACTTCCTGAATATTTCAAACATTCGCTATAGATGGGGGTCTAGCTAGGTGTATATAACAAGTATATATATATATATATTTTTTTTTTCAGCCACTGGGGTCTATTCAATTGCTCTAAACCATGGCGGTTCTAAACAGTGGCACTGAGATCATTTGAGAAACAAGGACATGAAAATCAAACCATTTAACAGTGAGACTGTTTAAAGTATGTGTTGTGTCTTATTTAGTGGTCTTTAAGTCTGCCAATGTTTAGATTAAAAAGACTCGTCTAATATTTTCCCCATCATATAACATAAACATACAACATTAGACATTACATACAGTCGGTGTTTTTGTATTGACTTTCCTTTTATTTATTACATCATTTGCATTATACAATTTATGCCGCCACTGAATAACACTTAACTAAACGCACAAATAATCCCTGCATAAATCACAATTAAACAGCATTCATACTGCAGGCATAATATCTTTATCCTCACAATTTTCTTTACATATTTTATTCTTATGGATCACAATCCCAATGAAAGTGAAATACGGTGGATTCAATACAGCTAACAGGGCTAATAACTTGTGGCTCCTTGGAAATCATGAGACTGTGTTATGTACAGTATCTTGTTCCCCTGTTTTGTTCGTGATCTTTCTCTGTGTGACTGGATTAAGATTGTGTATCGTTAGCAATGGCTGAACAGCTGATTAACATATCAAGATGTGTGCTTGAGTTACAAACTTACATACCAAAAAAATAAAAAGTATGTCAGTTAATATTCCAGCTCAAGACCCGAGACAAAGGGGTCAAGCCATCTTGTGTTACCATGATGAAGCAGACAGGTGTGTCACAATCCGGTCATTAGTTCCTGGTGACTTTAAAAAAATTTTAAGCCACCCCTGTCGACTCAGTAGAGCTCCCAGAATCATGTCTAACCTCCAAGTACACGTGGTACACTGGAGTGTAGCCATTAACCTGTCCCCCTGCAACACTCTGCCCCTAGTGGTAGTAAGAAAGTGTTGCAGGAGACATGTTAATGGTTACACTCTGGAGTACCAGCTGTACTTATTATATGTATGGACAACGAATAGGATGTGATGACTGAAACAGAAAATAATACAATGTGTATCTACTAGCTATCTACCAATACAAAGAACACTGAAGACATTGAAAAAGACTTCTCGACTAAACTTTTGTCAAAGAAAGTTTCTTTTGGTATAACTTTTATGTGCTACCTGTATGTTTTAGAGATATTAATAAAAGAATGGGAAGAAACATGTTTCTTTGTTTTAGACTTTGGACTCATTTTCAAGTTCTACTACGAAAATATTTTACCTGGCGTTCTGTTCATTTAATATCCGGCAAACATCTGCAGCCGGAAGGCGTTGGACTTTCACTCCCTCTGGACCTGGAACTTGGTTCTCAGAGTTATGAAGTGGAAAATAGGAAACAGGTGTACACTGTGGTTGCATGGATGGCAATGTTATCACAACCTTTTGCATGGAAAAAAAACAGCTGTGTCATACTTTTAGGGTAGGATAGGTAACTTAATTACACACCTTACAAGTGGCCAAAGCAGGATTAATCACATGTGGAAATATATATTAATGTACATGCATGTATTATGCATACATGTCATATATGTAGCCTCATATGAAGGTGTCCTCATTCATGTATGTAAAGGCTAAGTTTTCTTATGCTCATGTTCTTATGTAAAAGATACCAACCAGTTTCAATGATAACACACTTCATTAATCCATCAAAACTGCCTGAGAAAACATTCTTTAAACAAATCATGAGTCAAGGCTTGGTGAAGAGCACGCACTTTGACCTTAGAACCACATGTTTCTTTAAAAGGAACCACTATCTCACATCAGCCACATGTGCCAGGTCTGTATGGGAGGTGATGGTTTGTGATTTAAGAAGCCTGCCAAAGCAGTTTGATGTGTATATATATACATATAGGCACTTGACCTGCACATCTTTGACCCTGATTCCCAGTTCTCAGTTGTCACAGATCACTTTACGCAGCTGTGCTCTAAAACCACATACACATGTTTTGGGAGCGCAGTACTGTAAAGTTGATCATGGTGTCTGCATTCACATTATCTCAGAGGTTATATCTTTCACAATATCCTGCAGTCAGTCAGACTTGAATTACATAAAGCCCAGGTGGAAAACCAATTACATATATCTCTTAATTACATATATTCAGTGCCATTTTCACTGCTCCATGTATCATTGTGTAGGTTTCATTTCTCATATATTTTCTTCACATTGAAAAGACTCTAAAGGAACATCAGTATAGAGCAAACCTCACCATTATGGTCCCTGTGGAATCCCTTTTGAACAGGCTCTGCAGTTCCCATCCAGCTTTACTGAAACAGCTATAAATATAATTTATTCAACAAGGAGGAGAGGGTTGTGTTATGACTGGTGTACCATCTGAGTTATTAATAAAGCTTACAAAATGAAATGACTTCATATTTAAGTTTTGATATGTGATAAGCTTTTTTTTATGAGGAGGCTGTGTGGTCCAGTGGTTAAAGAAACAGGCTTGTAACCAGGAGGTCCCTGGTTTAAATCCCAGCTCAGCCACTGACTCATTGTGTAACCCTGAGCAAGTCACTTAACCTCCTTGTGCTCCGTCTTTCGGGTGAGACGTTGTTGTAAGTGACTCTGCAGCTGATGCATAGTTCACACACCTTAGTCTCCTATCTTGTAAAGCGCTTTGTGATGGTGGTCCACTGTGAAAGGTGCTATATAAAGATTATTATTATGACAGTCATAAAACGAATGGCATAAAACGAATGGGCAACTCAGTCAGTTACTGAAGTCCAAAGGACAAACACTTTATTACGGTGATAGTAACACTTTAAAATAAGTGTCTCCATGATTATTTCATGTGTATTATGGGAAATGTTATGACGTCATGAAAAGTATGTCATGAACTCATGCTTGTGACTTTTGAATTCCATAGGAATTTCATTTGAAATCAGTAGGAAATCATGTGTTAGTTTTCATTGGAATTACAGACACTTATTTTAAAGTGTTACCGTGTTGATTAATGCGTCATAAAGCAGTATAAACAAGCGGCTCCATTGTGCATTACAGAAACAAACCAACTAAAAAAAAGAAATGTCAACAGTAGGACGTATTGCAAAGAAGACCGTAGCGATAAATGTGATATGCGAACCTCCATTACTGTAAGCAGAAGGTGCAGGTCGGCGGGCAAAGGTATCAACTTACATACCTGCCCACCCCCCTTAACTGTGCACCCCAGTGGGTCGTTCCTGCGTGCTTCTGCCGCTCCTCCTACGATAATGGGCATGGTTTAAACGCAGTTAGAAGAGGAGGAGACGCGGTAGCAAGCAGAGGGAGGTTGATGAGCGAAAGTACTCACCCATTGCGCGCAGTACAGTATATTGTTGATACGAGGCGGGCAGCGGCAGGCTTACAAACATCCCTGTCACCAACCCTGAGTAAGAGGGACTAGATAAGTGCCTGGCTGAGCCGAGGCAAGACGCACTCATTAAACTGGAAGAACGGAACTGGTGAGACACACGAGCGTACATGTGGAATTGGAATAGAAGCAGAGGTGAGTTGTCCGGAGCTCATCTTGCTTTCATTTGATTAGAATCAAAGCCGTGTTACTACAGTGCGTGCTTGTGTCTTTGGAAGTGAATGTGCTGCTGCAGTGTTAATTGTAACTAGATAGATGTAATCCACTGAAGCACTGTGCAAGCGTAGCAAGGAACAAAGTACAAACAGGTAAGTGTTTGAGTACCAATTATGTTTAATGTGTTGTTTGTTGTGACACTGTCAGTGAAACTTCAGAAAGAAGTTCGGTTAAAAGTTAGCTCAATGTTTCTGCGTTTTCTGTATGATAATCAAGCTGTGAGTAATTCTATCTGTACAAGTATTGATCTTTGAAGGATACATTTTATTATCAAATATGCAATAGTTTCACTGTTTTATCGAAATACCCCTTGATGATCCGTTTCCAGATTTGGGGATTATCAATGTTGTTAGATTCGTTGTTTTGAATCTATTTCAGAGGATCATAAAGGTTAAACATTTGCACTTTTGTTAACCCATTAAGTACCAAATACAGAACACAAGCTGCATTTATGTAATTTGATGCATTACATTTAGATTTGACTTTTGAGTAAGTTATCATAACAATATAGAAGAGAAACATAAAACCGGTTCAAAATGCTGTAAAAGTTACAAGCTTTTTGTTGTGGGTATTGTGTTCGTTTTCTAAAATTTCCTTGATTTAAAAAAAAATCGGGCTATACTTTGCATGTTATTATATATCTGTGCTATTTACAATATCGGCATTATTTTATATATAGATGTTATATAACGGAAAGGTCAGATCCTATTTTTAAACCAGAGAGGTTTTTTTTTTAAAAAAAAATAATTATTAATGCTATGCTTATAAATTATTCTTGCTTATATCTTATTATGTTTTAGAATCATTAGCGTGAGAACTCTGCCCACGTGACTTACAGTCACCTGAGCAGAAATTGTCCTGTAAGAACTTCGCTGAGAGAGCGTGTTCAAAATAGCCAAACTGATTAATACACATTTGAAAATGCTAAATAAAGCTACCTGGTTAAAACGGGTATAAAATGTCGTCTGTTCTGTGGGTTAACATACTGTAACTACTGTATCCCGTACCAACTTCTGCACTTGGGTTATTGGGTATGCGCTTACTATACAGCTGTAATATTGTATCATGCATATGTCCTTGTAAAAGAACAATTGTACTGGTAAACTGGCAGTGTATCTATCAGTAGGATTTCATTATGTTTTGTATGAAGTGCAGATTATTATACTTTTTTTAGTCCGGGCTACAGTTCACATCACGGTCAGAACTATAATTAATCTTATAACATGTGAACCAATTCGATCCACTGTCTTGTTGGTAGGGGTCGATTGCTATTATGGCGACAGTGTCACTAGTCATGCTTCAGTTACACTTTGGGTAGGGAGTAGGGGTATTTCCCCTCTAGGTCTGGATTGTGATTGTTGGGGTTGATCGGATCAGACCCACTTGTCACATGTAGGATTTAATGCTTTGCCTTGTGTCACGCGGCGTTATCCTCAGAAACGGAGTGCTGGTTTGAAATCTTGCAAATTGACGTTCTGCAGTAAAAACGTACACGCTTAGAATTAGACAGATGTTCAACACATGGCTACAAATAGAATAAAAAGAATGTACCTTTTTCTGGCTTGCCTGACAACGAACTATAAAGTGCAAGGATTCATTTTGTGGAAGTTTCCAATTGGAGCATTAGTAAACATGGGTAGCCTTTATGTAAATGACAATCTCCACATCCTTGTAGCGCTAAGCTTTCCCGCTAAAGTTTAGGTATTTACTTGGTAATCATTATATGACTTTCAAAAACGTTTGCTGAGTTTATTTGTCTTGCGCACTATTGCCTTTTAAATCATTTTTATAGGGAAAATGTTTAACCTTTAATGTTCAGCTTTGTAATTCATTAAACGTCTTGAAGATTATGATCTGCTGGATCAACACTAGCATTTCTCAGCTCTTGGAGTGGGATGCAAATGTTTCCTGTCTTAAAGCTGCAAGCACTGCAGTTGACAATGACATGCTGTTCTTGTCGGTATACTCATGGTCCTTTCAATAGATTTCCTGTCTATTCAGTTGTATACAGGAATCCTTTAAAATATAAATAGCATTTTAAAAAGCTGCCCCACTGAATAACATGTCAGTTATTTATAATTAAAACACCCAATGGCAGAAAATAGTAAAACTATAAGAAACTTAAAATAAAACTTCTAGTCGGGCAAAAAATTAAACATACTGGTGCTAGAGTTTAATATGAATATATGAGGTAGCGCCATAGTGCCAAATTTGCACCCTTGTTTTAGTATTACTACAGAGTGTCAGTTCATACAGTTGGATAAAAAGAAGTAAAGATTTTAAAAAATGACGAGGTAGTTTATAAAATTGCTGAAATAAAATCTTACAATGTGCATACAAATGAAAGCTTTTGAATCCCACTTGGCCTCAGCCACTAAGACAGTCAGTTTATACTGATTATCTCTGTGGATTGTCTGCACGCAGTGAGACGTCTTTATACAGTATCTTCTTTTCCAAACCCCATCCCCTTTCGAGCTGTAATCCTGTTTTTAAGATGAGCCCAGCTGGCACTAAATCAGAAGGAGTCCAGCTGCAGACTGTGTGTTTAACCAGCACTCAGCAAGCCTGCTCTTCAGGACTCAGTGAGTTTGTAGGACGAAATGGATGAAGGTTCATCTTCACTCCAGATTTCCCTCCCATGGGGCACCCCGTCTTCATTATGGAGGGGGGATTACGCTGGTCCACTATGAATGAAACCAGACATTTTTACAGCTGTCGTTCAGAGAATGGAGGGCTCTGCCCAACAATCCCTACTTGACCTGCAAACAGACTTCGCATACACTGGGGCTGGTGCGCTAGTTCACTGCCTACGTTCTTAGCTATGCTGTGCAGAAACATGTCAGGGCAACCCTAAAGGCAGGAGGTCAGACTCAGACTGTTCCAGTGCAGCTCAGGAAAGCTTGCTTCAGGCTATCACAACAGCCAGGAGGCCTTCCTAATTTCAAGTGATGACAGTCATTTTCACAACAAAGGGGAATGACAAAACAATGGTTGTCTAAAATCTACCTACTAAACTGCTAATAACAGAGGTAGTGATCAGACAGATCTCAATCACCGCTTGAAAATCATCACTCAATGAAGGATTTTCATAATGAGATGCTGATAGATATTATTTATTAACACTAAGCCGAGCAATACAATAAACTAATGTACTATACCAGTAACATCCTTTAATTGTTTGACTAACGTTGTTTCATTGACCCCTGATTAGCTTGGACTGTCCGATTAGCACTAATCTTGGACTGTGTGTATGTGTGTGCGTGTGTATACAGTGCAGTATATAAAATATATGTAAGTGTGTGTATCTATTGTGAGACAGCAGGGAGGGGGTTAAATCCTCCCTGCAGAAAACATGTGCAAATGCACATTGGTTGATGTAATTGTTTTGTTTTATTATTTAATTATCCCCTGCACCTGGTGATCATTGTAAATCAGAGCCAGGTGCAGGGTATTTAAAGAGAGCAGCCAGTCTGTTCTAGGCTGCTGAGAGAGAAGGAAGCAGGATAGGTGCTCTGCTTCCGAGCAGTCGGGTGAAGAAAGGTAGTGTAAACCTGTGTGGTTTGTTTCGGGGTGAAGATTTTGTTTTGTGTTCCAGGTAAACAGCTTAGCTGTCCTGATTTATAGTTTAGGTTCCTGTGTGTGTAGTTAGTGCTCGATAAGAGCTAGGTGTTTATTTGGTTTTGTGTGTTTGATATTTGTATTATTAAAAATAGCGCACCAGCGCTGAAAAATCCATTTCATTGTTCTGGGTCGTATTTTTAAAGGGGCAACGAACCCGAGTGAGTATGTGCTTTGTCACATATGGTGGAGAATGCGGGCAGAGTGTGTGGGCACCCCTACGACCCAGAAAATGGATTTTAAAGAATTAATTGCAATGATCAGTCGCAACACCGCTGCTCAGAAAGAGCAGACAAAGAAGTGGAGACAGGAGTGGGGGCTACCGGATCCGGAGCCGACGGAGCTGGACCTGCTGCTCCAAAGGTGGGAGCAGGCAGGGGGTGCCCCACTGACTCAAGCCCCAGAGCCCAGAGGCGAGGAGCCGCCGCTTCCAGAGCCCAGAGGGGAGGAGCCGCCACTTCCGGAGCCCAGAGGGGAGGAGCTGCCGCTTCCGGAGCCCAGAGGGGAGGAGCCGCCGCTTCCGGAGCCCAGAGGGGAGGAGCCGCTGCTTCCGGAGCCCAGAGGGGAGGAGGTGAAAAGCATACCTCCACCACAGCCCCGACCACCACCCCTACAGTCCAGTTCGGCGCCGCTGCGTCCAGTCCCTCACCCCTTGCTCCTGGACACCCTGCCGGTCTTCCTGGACCTCCCTGTGCTGGACCTGGAGCCCAGGAGTCTGCAGCACTGGCCACAGCTCTGCCCCTGGTTACCTGCTCCGCTCTCCCCGAGCACCCAGACGTCGCTGGGCTGCTGCCAGACGTCGCTGTTGCTCCCCCTGTTAGCTGCTTCGCTCCCCCTGGGTGATCGGACATCACTGCGCCAGTTCCCAGGGGAAGACCTGTGTCCACTGCGGCATCCTCCAGTGCCCCGGCCTACGCTTCGGTCGGCCCTGTTAGCCCGGTGGGGTCCTGTGTCGCCGGTTTGCGGTCCCTTCCTGGCAGCGCCGGAAGGACCGACCCATCCTCAAGCCCGCCCATGGAAGAGGGCGGCAATGGACATTGCTGGACTTGAGGCTGGGTGGTCTTTTAAGGGTGGAGGGAGGTGGCCGTGGTATGGCCGGTGTCTTGAAAAGACATGGGGGGGGATGTGTGAGACAGCAGGGAGGGGGTTAAATCCTCCCTGCAGAAAACATGTGCAAATGCACATTGGTTGATGTAATTGTTTTGTTTTATTATTTAATTATCCCCTGCACCTGGTGATCATTGTAAATCAGAGCCAGGTGCAGGGTATTTAAAGAGAGCAGCCAGTCTGTTCTAGGCTGCTGAGAGAGAAGGAAGCAGGATAGGTGCTCTGCTTCCGAGCAGTCGGGTGAAGAAAGGTAGTGTAAACCTGTGTGGTTTGTTTCGGGGTGAAGATTTTGTTTTGTGTTCCAGGTAAACAGCTTAGCTGTCCTGATTTATAGTTTAGGTTCCTGTGTGTGTAGTTAGTGCTCGATAAGAGCTAGGTGTTTATTTGGTTTTGTGTGTTTGATATTTGTATTATTAAAAATAGCGCACCAGCGCTGAAAAATCCATTTCATTGTTCTGGGTCGTATTTTTAAAGGGGCAACGAACCCGAGTGAGTTGTGCTTTGTCACACTATATATGTATGTAAATGTATAGATATTTATATCTGTAAAACAAAACTTACAGTAGTGTGGAGTTTTAGCCACACTTATGAGCAACTTTTTTTTCATATAGAAACTTCCTGCATTATTATTTTTTATAACAATGCCATTTTATGAATGCAACCCTCCTCAGAGTAGTTAAACCTTCTTTAACTTCAGTGCACTATCGGCTTGCCCTCCCGTTGCAGAGAATAGCTCTGGCTTACAAATTATAGAGGAAATGTCTGCGTTGAAATAGCCAACCCACAACACAGTGCTGAAGGTCCTTCTTTTTGTAGTGACAGCTGTTTCAGAAACATTGAAAAGAATGACCGTGGGTTTCCAGATTTAAAAAAAAAAAACCCAGCTGTAGGTGTGTGTGAGCTGAGAAATATATCAGAACTCTGCCTGGTACACAAAACATTATCGCAGGTCTTACTTCCTGTTCCAAATGGCTTGCCAGGACAGCAGTGTTTATTTAAAATTAAATTTAAAGCTGCAGTGTGCCCCAATCCTGTTCATTGTCCCAATCAAACAGGACGGCAGTGTGTCTGAACTCTACTTTATCACAAACCACCCAGACTAATGACTTCCCAGGGTTCCTGTTGAACACTCCCTAAAGGTAGCTTCATCCCTTCCTGCCACTTTCCCCACAATTAGACTTGAATTATAATGGTGTTAGCTTTATAGCAGATTTGAAAAGAACCAAATAACAAACTATGATATCTGTTTAATGCTAACACTACAGCTGTGGCCAAAAGTTTTACATCACTTAGCATTTTAGGATTTAGACCATTTTTAAAACTATATGAACATAATTTCGATCTTTTACTTAACATCGTGTAATCAAAGAAACTACAAAATGGTATTGCAAAAGTCTACCGGAAGCCATAATAGTAGTACAGTATTTCATGTTAGATTGTTTGTCAGTTTTTCATTAAGTTTATGATAAACTACAAAGCGGTATGTTATTCAATATGTTAACATAACATTATTCAACAGGTTTCATTCGACTTTATGACTTTATTGAAATGTGTTAATTCTAAGGGGTGATAGCTGGACATAAAATGCGTAAACCCATCAGTTATCACGGCCGTTTTTTTTGTCAGTTAAACACTTTTCTGAAGATAATGTTTCCGTTTATGTATTGAAACTGTCTGTACAGGTTGTTTATTTCATTGTATTAAATATATGAGAAAAAACTGCATAACATAAATTGGGTAGGGGCTTCAAATGATAGGCGGGTTACAGCAAAGCAACAGCATCTTTAATAAAAAAACCTCCACTGGCTTGTTCGGCTAATTAGAAACATGCAACCGATTTCGCACAGTGAGTGCCCTACTTATTTGCCTGTGGCTTCCTTTTCAATCAATGTGTTCAAGTCAGCATGATCCATTATGACATTCCCTCTGCAGCCATTCTAACAGTCTAACATGCACTTCCCCAGGATACTGATTGACTGAGAGACCCGCTGGTGACATTGATCAAGCTGCCTGATTAATTCACAGCCAGTAATAGCTGTCGTATCAAGACACAAATTGTAAAATTAGGATGGCACGGCTGGTGATTTTGACAGCCGATTGACACTAACGGAGGCAGAACCACATTATTTCAAATCGCACACGTCTTTAACTTTGATGCACTACCTGTTGCTTTCTGTATTTTAAGACGTAGATCTATTCTGTCTAGATTATTGCTACCATTGTCCCGTTATGCTAAAATTGATACAGTGCTAGTTACTATAAAATGTGCACTTTGAATGATGTATAATAAGATAAGCTTATTGTTAATGATCGACTATTTTGATATATGGCAAGTTTTAATGTGATAATTAATATTAATATAGAAAGGTGAAGAAATATTCTAGTATACATACTAGAATGAGAAATACCCTAAATAATACATTTTTAGTAAAGCTACTCTCATATAATGAAAGTCATTTTAGGGTTTGTATGTGTTACCCTAGAAAAAAAAAGGCATTATGTTTTCAGTCGAGTGAATTGGGCTTCCTGAATACCACTTTACCAATCCTGCTGCTTTGAACTGCTTTGTGATCAGAAGGCAGCTTTCTGCTGTTGCCTGAAGCGCCACAGAGAGTGTATTACTTGGCTGCATTGTTTTCTCTCTTGTAAATTCTGACACTCCGCTCTGTTTGGGGTCAGTGTAAGCTGTGAGTTGTCAGTGTCCTAACAAGAGAGCAGCTGCTCTCGTTTGCCTCTTGGGGTTCCATTCCGGGAACCCTGCTGAGGGTTCCATGCGTCCACACAGACAGGGTTACTGTGTGGCTGGTTACTGATTCTACTGGCTGACAACAAAGGCATTGTGTATCGCTTAAGTGTAGTGGTGCAAAGAAATCGCCACAGAACACATTGCAGGTCTACCAGCATACAGTGCAACAAACTACAGTATTGGGATAGGTTTTCTGAGCTTTTAATCCATGACGTTATTTAATGCATCAAACAGGCTTTAAGTAAACATTTGTTTAAAAATGTATTGAATACCTCATGTGAACAATGATAATAGGTACAGTGAACCCGGTAAAAGGCAGAGATTGTAAAACATTAGGAAGCAAATTGCAGGGTATTTTTTCAGGTGTGTATCCCTCTTGCATCATGTGACAGGCTGTGCTCTTGGTAAATAAAAAAGGAAAAGCACAATGTTACTGATAAGTCAGCCTGATTAAATTGCGTGACTAAATGGCTAAACTCCAAAATCTCAATATACAGTATATATATATATATATATAAACATATGGTTCAATGGTCTAAGCCCCTAATTAAGCAAAGAGAAATGGTGTAGCAGAGCTCCGTGTGGCTGCTTCAGTTTGCTCGTGTTATTCGCTGCTGTCTTTATCTAGTGACCTTAAACTGACCTGCAATGGGTTGGGCAGATTTCCTTATACTGACTTTTGTAAAAGATATCATTTAAGGTTGCACGCAATCAGAAAGTAACGTGTGCTTCTCCGACCTCCCACGCATTCACGCTCGAAATATATTTAGATGTGTTTGCCTTCTAAACGTCTCCCTTCGCATACTGGCTTTTTGAGGTTCGTTTATTTTTCCTTGTTAAACTCATTAATTTACAATGACAAAAGGGGGGTATTCTAGTGTTAAGTGGTCTCCTTATTTTCTGTCTCTGTAAATTCTCTCCTTTGACCTGGTTCTGCCCTTCCTATTGTAATAAGTGAACATGGCCTATACATCACCAGACTAATAGCAGTCAAGTCTGAATGATAGATTTAGGGTTCATTGGGCAGAGTGTCTCCTGTTGAATGGATGGCTCCTCAGTAAGCCAATGAATAGTAAGGTTTTGTTTTTGTTGGCGGCGATGGCTATAGGTATTTAAGCACAGGAGGGAATGACTGTAGTTTATGGAATGGTTTGTCAGCTAATGGATACGGTTTCACACATTGTTTATGTTTATTTCTATCACCTTTTCTAGTGCTGTGCAAGGGTGGTGTGACCATTTATACAAACTGCAATAAACTAAACTGTACTGGTACACTTACTCACAAAGAAGCACAATATAGGGACCAACTCGTGCAAAGAAAATGTGCAACTAAATCCTTTGTTTGCTAAGACAGTGCTCTCAGTTTTAATAAGCCATGCAGGATGATATTAACTAAACTGTTCAAATAACAACACAGCAAACGCATTAGATAGAGGTGAGATCATGAGGTTTCAGGTTTCAGGTAAGATCTAAGAGGATGGCACGTCCATCACAAAGCCGCATGGAAGGGAGTGTAGAATTTAGCACCTGGTCAGGTAGCCCGCTAGGCAGAGCGTTTGGAGAGCGTTAAATTGCTGTTGTTGTTTTAAATGATAACTGAAACTTTATAATATGTCCCAGAAGAAGATGGAATAAGCCTGCGTATTGGAGAAAACCAATAAGTATATTGATAGATATGGTATAGCCCATGTGAGTTTGTTTTTAATCTATTCCCACTTTCAAAAGAGGGGTGGAAGGTGTAAAAAAATAAAAGCTGTAATCTCTGATGCAGAATACCCATTGCTTTGCGGTAAACTCAAATAGACTTGTTTAAGGTTGTGGACAATATCCCTGGCTTATATTCTCATTTTGAGATTTAACCTTCTAGTTTCAAATCTGCTTTGAATTGTTTGGTGTGTCCTACACGCTGGGCTCAAATAATTGGGCGCCCTGCAGTTGCAGTCTGTAATTAACCTGGAGCACCAGATGTTTCGGAATGTTTTACTGTGTACCTCCGGTGAAAAAAGAAAAGGACTGGAAACAAACAGCAGACACCTTTCATCACAGACGGGGCATCCGTATTCCTTGAAGGCTGGCCAAAGTGCTGTTGGAAAAGCAACAAAACAAGTGTTTCCGCCTTTAAGCAATATCAAAGGGTGCTTATTTACTATAAGAAATCTAAAAGGTGAGCCACGTTGATTGATAAATATGTATTTTCTGTACCTGAAGCAAGCTGCAGATTTTCTTTTTGGGCCAATTCAGTTTTAGAAAAACAATATACAGCTATGGTCAAAGTTCTGCATCACCTAGAATTTTAGGATTGAGACATAATTTTAATATGTGTGTGTGTGTGTGTGTGTGTGTGTGTGTGTGTGTGTGTGTGTGTGTGTGTGTGTGTGAACATAATTTTGGTTTTGTATTCAACATCATGTAGGCAAAGAAACTACAAAATAATCTCGCAAAAGTCTACTGGAAGCCATAATAGTAGTACAGTATTTCGTGTTAGATTTCGAAAATGTCACATTTTTCAGTTTTTGTCAGTTTTTCATGTAGAAAACTACAAAGCGGTATGTAACTCAATATGTTAACGTAACATTATTCAGCAGGTTTCATTCGACTTTAAGCAAAATTAGTTAATTCTCTAGGGTGATGCCAAACTTTTGGCCTCAGCTGTATATTCATAAGATGAACAAGGAGCCATATTTATTTAGATTTCATTTCGTCCTTGATAACGGATTAAGTTTGTTGCTTATTGCACACATTTCCATTTTCTTAGGCTTTCCCCCCCACTGGTTCTTTTTAACTTTATTTTAAAAAAAGGAACCATTTGTCGGTAGTGACACTGCAAGACAGAAACCATCTGGTTCCATTATTACAGCCTGCTCACACTGAGAGTGCCTAGCTAAGCGCCCTGAGCGCAAAGCCGGCTTCAAATGAAAGACTGGGAGGTGACAGGGGGTCCCGGGGTAATTGCTACTTGAAAAAGATCTCACTGTGGTTTAGTTGGGAAGGATTTGGTCCATGTTTTATTGTAGTAATAAAATGTGGTGAGTAAGCCTCTGCTAATTCCCCTCATTAGAGTCAATGGGCGCTATTGTTTGTTAAACGCATGCAACATTTCCCAGTGTTTTAATGAAGAGGGCCCCAGTGTGAAGGAAGAGTCCGCATTTCATTCCTAGATGAAGATTTCGGACTTGTATATGTTTTAAACAGCACAGTACTGTTACCTTGCTTGTTAATGCTTGTTACCTTGCAATGGCTGTAGTTACAGGATCTTGGCTGTGGGTTGAAATGAAATTGGACATTGTGGCGGCCATCCTAGTGTTTTAAATATTTTCAACTCTGATTATCTTAAAGGTTTTTTCGATGGGGTATTAGAGGTTTCCAATACAGATAAACTTAACATGCAGTGGCCAAACGGATAATGTAGTTTCGGGTCTGGTTTCACAAAACCTGATTAGCACCAATCTTGGACTACCTAACTTTGCTTTTGGTAAGGTGGTCCAAATGTATTGCCAATCGGGGTCTGTGAAACCAGCCATTTGTGTTGCCTCCAGTTTATTGGCACAGCACATTAATAAGGTTGAGCTCAGGACAAGACAGAACGTAATCTGCATATCATGTTATTATTATTATTTATTTCTTAGCAGACGCCCTTATCCAGGGCGACTTACAATTGTTATAAGATATCACATTATTTTTACATACAATTACATTATTTTTTACACATTATTTTTTACATACAATTCCCCATTTATACAGTTGGGTTTTTTTTACTGGAGCAATCTAGGTAAAGTACCTTGCTCAAGGATACAGCAGAAGTGTCCCCCACCTGGGATTGAACCCACGACCCTCCGGTCAAGAGTCCAGAGCCCTAACCACTAATCCACACTGCTGCCAAAATGTATGTATCGATACTGTAATGTGCATGTACCTTTTTTATGAGCGTTTCATCAGAGATTAATTATGAATGTTGTACCAAAGCCGGTACAGATCGCTAATCGGCTGTGAAATGTACATTGTTATGATCTACTGTATAGATACCGGTATGTTCACTCTGAGTAGTTATTGTTAACTAGCTGTTGAAAGATCTATCCAGGTTGGAAGGAAGTGTTTCCATTGGAGCACAGAGATCAAAGACAATCCGTTTTCACAGTGTGTGTGTATATGCAGGCACATGGTGGTACCACAATCACAAAATATAAACTGTTCCAGTGACCGAGAAAACTGTCAGCAGCTATTAGCAATGGTAACAGCTTGTGAGGAAGGTTAGAAACAAGGTTTTCTTTAAACAGTTCTGGTTTGTGCACACCCTGTAGTTCCTGAATCCACTGAGACCCTTTTCGTAGACCGCAATGTGTAAAAACAAATACTAAACTCTGCACACACCCGTATTTGTGTGTGTCCGCAAAACAAAATCAAATAGATAAAAGTATTTTTTATTTTTGTTTTTGTAAAATGTGTTTTGCTGTGCCTCATTAAGAAAAACTACAGATATTGTGTATATAATACAGTCTGGACAACTAGAAAAGATGTGGGTAATATACACTGTATTGAAAGAGAATGAGCGGGAGGAAAAGGAGGATTTGATGCTGCAGTTTTATTTTGTAATATGAGGACATATCTACTTGCATGTTGTTTTGTGTACAAGCCTACTTTATTTTATATTGCCCTAATTAACATCGAAAGCCACTGCTTCTGTCTGAAAGTCAAACAGACCAAACCAATGTAAGTGCACAGCAAAACCAGGAACCCTGAAGTGAATCCTCCAGGATGTTGGCCTTACAGGGCTTATAGAGCCTGGGTGATTATTTCCAGATGGCCCCTGTTCCGTTGCACCTCTGTCTGGGTTCATGTGTCTGAAGCACCTGCTGACAATCTCATTCCTGGCAGGCAAATATTTCCCAGCATTCCCCCAGGACAGCTGGGTTTGGTTAGGACCGCTTCATGCCTCACTAGCCTCCTTATGGAAGTCTGTGGAAAACGCGTCTGGTCGTTAAAAGGTAGAAATGTGGATGGCTGATAAAGCTGGAGTTTTAGAACAATGCTTTTAAGTTTACGGGGCAGTTATTGTCTAGCTATGATGGTGCAATGCTTTTTCCACTGTCTGACGCAGTTTCCCGGACACAGTAAATCTTTGACATTGTAGGGGGCGTTGGGCAGGATAGTTTCCTTTTATCAGATCCTGTGTTCAACCTTTTCCCATAACTCAATGCACAATTTGCATCCTGTTTGGACATTGGATTTAAATATATTCAGTGCATGATTGAATACATACATGCCCATATTTTAATAAGCTTTAATAATCCCCAGTTTTGGCTTGCTGTGAATGTCAATTTATGCAGTTAAACAGCTAATTGTGCAGTACTTTATATTACGAAGCATACCCGTTCATATTTACAGGGATGGAAACAAGACTCCTGTTGAATAGCAGTTTCACCTATTCCAGGTTTTAACATTCGCCACGTGTGTAGGTAACAAGAGCAGGTATGTCTTATTAAACTCATTGTAAAACCAGGAATGGATCAACGGCTAGTGGGAGTCTTATTTCCATTCCTGTATTTATATAAACATCAAAACTTGAGCAAAACACAACATTCAGTTTAAGTTAAATAAAAGCAACTTTTATAGTTTGAAATGGATGATAAGTGGGTATATTTACTCACAATCCGGCTCCCAAATACTCTGTAATGACCCATAAATATATTTCAATAAAGTATTTCTTCTCCAACCCACTTTCTTCTGATGAAAGGACCTGTGCTGTCTTGCATACTGGGCCTGTAAAAATCCTTAGAAATAAATAGATCAATTGTTTTCTCTTCTGACCTTTATCAGTATGAAGCTGGTTGGTGTCTTCACTGAGTTTGAATGAAAGCACACCTGTGCCCTTAGGTCTATCCTGACCCCGGCTGCACGCACACATTTTTCTAGGCATGCTGCGAGCGCGGGTCTGGGCTGAGGGAGTTGGCTTGCACTGCACTGATAATCTGCTGCACAACTGTGCAGACAAAAACCCCTTTTATCTGTAAGACTATCCTATATTGCAGCGTGTTGACACATTGACACATAATTGATTCAGGCTTAACTTTTCCAGCTATAAATATGCTTGCTGTTTTCATGCCATTATAAATAAAAACCTACAATACCAGCCCTCAACATATTTCTTACTGAATTCATACTTAAATGTTTTTGTGAGTGCCCTGCCCAGTGCCAACAGTACAAACCTACAGTGCATACCAAAGGGGTGAATAACTAGAAAGTCATATGAGACTCCAAGGATGAAGCGAAATATTCCCATGCTTTTTACAGAAATCGTCAACTTCGTATTTTGGCTAGTACTCTTAAAAGCAGTCGCTAAAGAACAGTACTGTATAAATCACTTATAAACCAAGGATATCTTATTTAATAAAGAGCCACACATTTATCCTGTGTTAGATGACATCTAAAGCTGAGAGGAATTAAACAGCACTTGTATTTAAAGCAGGGATCCAGTAGTATAACCTAAAACATGCCGACATGCACACAGATTTTTAAATAGTATTGATATCCTTAATTGTAGTTCAGGAGTTTCTTTTATGGCGTTGACAATATAAAAGGTTTTGGACTGGTGTCTAACCTGGGTACCTGCCAAGTTTGAAGAGCCATTGTTTTCAGCAAGTGGCCTCTGTGTGAGCTCCTTGTCTCATATGCCACTGCTTTCAGAGTCTGTCAGAGGCTTCCTTTGTACTAACTATGGTGTCTGTTTGGTTTATTTACAGGAGGATGACTGAGGCAGCGTCACGCATGGACAAGACTCCTCTTTGGAAAAGCGTTCTTTCCAGGACAGGCCTGTGAAGCCTGTTTTGTCTGTCACCTTTCCAGTGGAGAAAATTATAAATCAATTGCCAACAAAGTTTGACAACAAATACTCCAGAGACCACAGTCTGGACTGAAGAAAATACATATCCACCGAACATTGTACTCTGAAGAGCTTTCTGCTATTTCTGTCATTGTTTGTGTTGTTTTTCTGTGGGAAGCAGGCTGCTAATTTAGGAACAATCTTGGAAGAAAGAAAAAAGGACTGCAATTATCGGAGTGCCTCTACAACTACTGAATATAGATATCAATTTGTATAGCAGCTCAAGAGCCCAACAAAGAAACTCATTTTAGAAAACCCACTGTGATATTGTGGCTGTGTGAATTGCTACTCTTCTTTAATGCCGCATTTCCTAGATTTTGACTCTGGGGACATTTAGGGCTGTGCTCTTAGAGAGAGAGAGAGAAACAAGGGAAAAAAAGGAAAGCCTGACTTGCAGAGTGAAAAGGACCTTTCTTCAATAGAGGACACACGGACTGCAAACTTTGCCTGTCTCTTACTTTGTCGCTGGATTTGACCTAGACCATCCTTTGCTTTGATGTCTTTACCTAGAGCGGCTGAAAATGAAGCCACTCACGCCAATTGGTTCCCCGTCTCCACTGCGGCTTCTGAACAAGGGCCCCGAGTACCTGCGCAGGCAGATGGACAGCGGCAGCAGGGGGCGTTCGGTGAGCGCCGTGGAGCAACTGGAGGCTGACAAGGCCAAGTACGTGAAAAGCCAGCAGGTGATCAACACCAAGCAGGAGCCAGTGCTTGTGCCTTGTGCTACTCCCCCACCGCAGCCGAGAAGACCCTTCACAGTGCCACACGCCACAACCCCTCTGCAGCCCAGGAAGTTCAGCGCTCCCTGTGCCAGTCCCTCACCCCTGCCCAGGAGATCCTTTATCCTCTGTGATGACGACGTCTTCAAAGACCTGGATGCCAAGAAGGAGAACCGCAGCTTGTTGGTGCACAAGAGTATCAGGAACATCCAGGTCACCCCTTCGGTCCAAAACCCCCCGGTTCTACGTAGAAGCACTGGCAAGAGAATGCTGAGGCCAGACTCCCTGATCATCTACAGGCAGAAACGGGAGTGCAATACCTCCAGCAGGGATACCAAAGGGAACAGCTTTGTCAAGCGCTTGTTTCAGGGCTCCATGAGGGAGAAGCACACCCCTGAGAAGCTCATCATCAGCGAAGAGAAGTCCCCCTCGAAAGAGGAGGATTCTCGGATGTCTTGGGCCAACGAAAAGGAGAGCCCCAAGAGTGACCAAAGTGAAAGGGAACTCTTCGTAGCCCCTAGCACCCCGCAAACCTCGGAGAAGAGAGACAAAGAGACAACCGACACTGGCGATGAGTCCAGCAACCCAGCCATTTTAAGGAAAACAGGGCTTCAGCGATCCAAGTCGGAGTTGTGGTTGCGGTACTCATTGGACTTGTCCGAGAAAGAGCATTTCTTCAGCTACTGCGGGCTGGACCTGGAGATAGTGGACAGAATAGGGCTGGAGAACTTCTACACGGCCAGCTCGGATACCGTGTCTCTGCTGCTGCGGAGCGCCAGCATGGGCTGCTCGGAACCCAGCGAGTTCTCCCGCCGGAGCGGGGAGGGGCTGTTTGAGGAGGAAGTAACCGAGCAGAGCCCTACTGGGGTATCTGTGATCGAGCGGAACGCCCGGGTTATCAAGTGGCTTTATGGGTGCAGGAACGCCAAAGACACTCCCAAAGAATCCACAGTGTAACAGGACGGCAAGCTGGGACTTTGAAAACGCTGTTATACTTGGAAACTAATATTTTAGATTCCTCGACAAAACATGACGACCATGTGCTGGTATATTTATTTATTTTTAATTTGTACCAATGCGCAATTTCTTCATCTCATCTAAGCCTTACGGAAAAAGAAAGTGTAAATAATGTATTTATGTTTTGTTGATTGAGACGTAGACATCAGAATGCCCAGCAATTTAATCTCCAAATTTGAAATGTTCATAATTTGAAATGCAGGCTGTAACTGATGGAAACAACAAAATAAAATCCAAACTATTTTAATAACCACTATAAATGTCTCCTGATTATTAAATGTCATTTTGTTCATGATGACACGTTAATAAGATTTTTTATGGACAGTTTCATCACTAATTCTTTAGTCTTTTTTGTGTGTGTATTTGCCTTCCAGGCAGTAGCATTTCCAGTAAGATTTTTAAAGTTTGTCGTCTCAAAGCCTCCCCTTCGTATTAATTCCTCAACAGAGTTTGGTTTTAGATTCAATATTTGCAACAACAAAAAAGGACCATCATAAACCTCACACCCAATCACGCATACATTTTTGTTGCTGCATTATTGTTTAGTCTCCTTAAACGAGGCTTACTCTTGACAGTGTTCAGCAGTATTTTGAGCATGTTGACAGTAGTGCTATTAAATTGTAAATATTTCTTTTTCTAAATCTAAAGGTTTAATTTTTTAACAGAAGATATGTGTACATATATATATATATATATATATATATATATATATATATATATATATATATATATATATATATATATATATATACTGTATATCTCTGTCATAAAAACTTGAAATAAAGTTTGTTTTTAAAAATACATGTGTGTATTTAATGTTGTATTATTACAGTATCTCAAAGTTCTAATAAAACCATTCAACATTTTGCTTTGGTATCTGCTTGACACTTGACTACAGTGTTTAGGGGTCTTTAATTGATGAGCCACTTATATCTATTACTAGGTATTTTACAACAGTTGAACCATAGCTGGGAGAATATCTTAGTTGAAACGCAAACCCATGTTGTTTAAACCACAGTGGGCTAAATTCTCAAAACAAGTCTCAATGTATCCATCAAATGTTTTCCATTGTCATTTGCATCATTCATCAACACCCACTGCTACTGTCATTAAGTCCCCATTCAAGCTGTGATGTCCTGCCTTGGTTTGTAAAACAAGGTTTACATGTGTTTCTCTTGTTTTCCTGAACCGGGTTCACAAACAACACCTGGAAGCAACAGCGCAGGGTTTCTGGTTGCTAAGGTAACATGTACAGTAGTTGACCCAGTACGACCGTGGGTGGGCAAAAAGAGGACTAGAAAGCCGTCGCCCAAAAACGGGTGCAAAATGTTCTTGTACGTATGGATAGTTGTGTCTACCTCATTCCACAGCATTTCTTTATGATTCAGTGTATAACCATTCCTTATACTGATGGCAGTTCATCACAGAACACCAGTTGTGGTTTTAGGGCTGTATGGGAATACAGTATTGCAAGAGTGCTGCACAGTTTTACACCAGTTCATTATTATCACAGGATTATAACTGCCACGTCCAAGAATGAGTCCTGCTTCAATATCCAGGTCCTGGAATGGAACAGATAGCTACGAGATTGAAGTAACATGCTGGACAGGACGACAAGCAGATAATCCTCACCTTTAAGATAAGGAATATAAACATAAAACAGATCCAAAAGTGTTCAGTTTGTTTAAAGCCTCATCCACACCCAGGCTAGGTGGCACAGTTATGTTGTATATCTATAGAACAACTTACCACATTTTTTTTAGGACATTCATTTACACAAGTTACTGACAGTATCGGAATCTGGAGGTATAAGGAAATGTCTTCATCTGTCTTTAAGTACAGTACATATGTACTGAATTTCACACATTTTTACATACACTGTTGTGATGTCACTCTGATTTTGTTACAGATTCTTGCTCATTTTAAGTTATTTTTTCCTACATGCCTCCAATGTTTTTTAATGTGAGCACCCTCCTTAAACAATGCAATTTAAAATATGTATCACATCTCATAACGCTAAACAGCATAATAAAGACTGAAGTAGTTTAAAGATGGTACTCACATTTAAAAACGGATGCCGAGCACATTAAAATATGCAAAATTGCACACATAGTATTGGATTTCAAAAAAATAAAAGAATACTGCAATAGACAAGTTCATTTCTGTATATAGAATTTCCGTATAGTGTTAATGTTACAAATGTAATATGTATAAAATCAATTGTTTTGCCCCCCCCCCCCCTTTGCCCCCCCCCCCCCCCCCCCATGTAGAAATTTTCTTTACCAACAAGCGTTGGATGACTTGAGGTTAATGTCATCTCTTTGCATTTTTATTATTCTCTGATAATGGACTCCAAGCCATCTATTAAATGTGTTTGTTTGTAAAATACATCTGTATTGTCGTGCCACCTTCAAACCGTTCAAATGAGAGACAAATAACAGATGTTCAGGGCTGGCTGACATTCTGGAGAATGTTGACTCACAGACAGCTGTAAATTAGCGTGATATGATTCTGCCAGGTGAATTACAGAGTCAGAAATGGGAGGTGGTGGGGAGAGGGGGGGGTAAAGAGAGAGTAGCAAGAAAACAAAACTTTAACAAGATATGTGTGCTGTGCGGTCCAGACTGAGAACCCCACCGTCGCTCCCTTATAATACAAACCAGGTAGCTTATCAATGTTCGCAAGGCCCATGACAAAACAAAAAATGAATCCATAAGGCATTATGGAGAAAGTTAAAACTATTGGAAAGACATTTACAATACAATTATAAAGGCTGCTACTTACACAGTCATGTTTTTTTTGGATGTCACATTTAACCATAAATACTATGGGGCAGTTACTTGACAGAAGGCTTATGACTGCAGTTACTGTAAGTACACTACCCTCGAGCATGTATTAGGTTGTGGGTTGGCCCTTTGTGGACATTATTGAAGAATTCAGAACTGTAGATCTGCATTCCAAGCACTGTGGAGATATGAGCTTCTGTTCAAACGTTGCTTGAAACAATATCCTAGGCTTCAAAATATAATGGAACCTGTCCCAAGAACCAGATTCAAGGCTTAACACTAACAAAATTCCACATATATTGTTGCTCATTTCGATTACATGTATTCCATTATTGGAAGAACGTAGGTACTGTAGACTAGCAATTTACAATCTTGCTTTAGCTTTTACACACAATATTTATTATCAAACACAATACCTAAAGGAACAAGTCTTAATGAATCACCGGTGTTGGGTTTCCATCGCTCCATAAAACTCAATACGCTTCATTTGAGACCTGGAGTCAGTGCGGTTTATACTGAAACAACAAACAACAGAGAGCCTGGCGATCCAGGGTTCCAATTCCAGCTCATGACATCATTCTGTGACCTTGGGGGCAAGTAACTTAACATGCCTTCCCCCTGCCGTGAACTTGCAAAGAAGCTAATTACACTGGAGCAGGGAAATGCTTTGAAAATACGTCCTGTTGTCTCTTAGTTTGGCTGTGTAAAAACAGACCAAGTTTTATAAGATGGGAATTTTTTGCCTATGAGTGATGACCAAAAATGATTTATTTTGGTATGGCAGCAGTTTCACCTACCATAGGGTATATTTGCAGAAATGAACTTGCCTGTTGCCACATTGTGTCTTCATATTGCATCATCGTTTAATGTTAGTGCCATCTTTTATAGTACCCCTATTAAAGTTGACCCTAATAAGAGCATAGCAAATTGTAATAAAGTATAGTGAAAGCATGGTAAGGCATAGGTAGGCATTGTAAAGCCCAGCAAGGTATGGCAAATATAAAATATGATATTGTTTAAAAATTACACTTATAGGCCCTTGTCCTTTCTACTACTACTCCTGGGAAGACTGAGATGGTGCTGACGGATCTCAGTACCAGTGTCCTTAGATATGTATTTAATTTGCCACCATCTATATCGACCCATTGGTCTCGGTTACAAAGTGGGAAAAGAAGAGGAAAGTCAAGAAAGAGAAATGGAAGCAAGCCCGTTGCTGGTTTTATGGGTGTGTTGCGCTTTTGTTTCTCACTCATTCTCCTGCCCTCCCATGGGAACAGTAACTCTACACCCAGAGGTTGGATTGATATCCCATCATAACAAGAAACAGCTTGACGCTCCGGCAGATCTAATGGCCAGATTGACCATAAATCTGTGGGAGCTGAATTTCCGAGTGGCCTTTCGCACAGAGGGGTAGCGGGTGAGTGCCTGAGACACTTATCTTCGGGATCCTGGCTTCTGATTAATCTCTCCCTTTAATGTGGACGGGTTCTCTCGGAGGAACAGTGGGAGTCAGGTTCAGGTTATCACAAGGAGAGTTCCCGTAGTCAGGCTATTTCCTTTTATCTTCTTTGACGACGTGGTCCACGATGTAGAAACTTTTAGAAGAAGCAACTCCCACAGAAGTGCCTCTTGGCTTAACATGTTCATCGTTGAAACAAAGGGGCATGGATATTTTATTCTTCTGTTCCATACAGTCCCTGTCTGAATCCGATACTCCCCCATTTAATGAAAGAAAATCATGCAATGGTCAGCTCAATTTGAATTGATAATTTAGTGTATTTGTTTTTTCGCAGCTGTGTGTGAAAATATCTGTGCGTGAAAATATCTGTGCGTGGGTAAAAAAAAAATGACATCAACATTTTTCAGGACACGTGATACAGTGCCTTGCGAAAGTATTCGGCCCCCTTGAACTTTGCGACCTTTTGCCACATTTCAGGCTTCAAACATAAAGATATGAAACTGTAATTTTTTGTGAAGAATCAACAACAAGTGGGACACAATCATGAAGTGGAACGAAATTTATTGGATATTTCAAACTTTTTTAACAAATAAAAAACTGAAAAATTGGGCGTGCAAAATTATTCAGCCCCCTTAAGTTAATACTCTGTAGCGCCACCTTTTGCTGCGATTACAGCTGTAAGTCGCTTGGGGTATGTCTCTATCAGTTTTGCACATCGAGAGACTGAAATTTTTGCCCATTCCTCCTTGCAAAACAGCTCGAGCTCAGTGAGGTTGGATGGAGAGCATTTGTGAACAGCAGTTTTCAGTTCTTTCCACAGATTCTCGATTGGATTCAGGTCTGGACTTTGACTTGGCCATTCTAACACCTGGATATGTTTATTTGTGAACCATTCCATTGTAAATTTTGCTTTATGTTTTGGATCATTGTCTTGTTGGAAGACAAATCTCCGTCCCAGTCTCAGGTCTTTTGCAGACTCCATCAGGTTTTCTTCCAGAATGGTCCTGTATTTGGCTCCATCCATCTTCCCATCAATTTTAACCATCTTCCCTGTCCCTGCTGAAGAAAAGCAGGCCCAAACCATGATGCTGCCACCACCATGTTTGACAGTGGGGATGGTGTGTTCAGGGTGATGAACTGTGTTGCTTTTACGCCAAACATAACGTTTTGCATTGTTGCCAAAAAGTTCGATTTTGGTTTCATCTGACCAGAGCACCTTCTTCCACATGTTTGGTGTGTCTCCCAGGTGGCTTGTGGCAAACTGTAAACGACACTTTTTATGGATATCTTTAAGAAATGGCTTTCTTCTTGCCACTCTTCCATAAAGGCCAGATTTGTGCAGTATACGACTGATTGTTGTCCTATGGACAGAGTCTCCCACCTCAGCTGTAGATCTCTGCAGTTCATCCAGAGTGATCATGGGCCTCTTGGCTGCATCTCTGATCAGTCTTCTCCTTGTATGAGCTGAAAGTTTAGAGGGACGGCCAGGTCTTGGTAGATTTGCAGTGGTCTGATACTCCTTCCATTTCAATATTATCGCTTGCACAGTGCTCCTTGGGATGTTTAAAGCTTGGGAAATCTTTTTGTATCCAAATCCGGCTTTAAACTTCTCCACAACAGTATCTCGGACCTGCCTGGTGTGTTCCTTGTTCTTCATGATGCTCTCTGCGCTTTAAACGGACCTCTGAGACTATCACAGTGCAGGTGCATTTATACAGAGACTTGATTACACACAGGTGGATTCTATTTATCATCATTAGTCATTTAGGTCAACATTGGATCATTCAGAGATCCTCACTGAACTTCTGGAGAGAGTTTGCTGCACTGAAAGTAAAGGGGCTGAATAATTTTGCACGCCCAATTTTTCAGTTTTTCATTTGTTAAAAAAGTTTGAAATATCCAATAAATTTCGTTCCACTTCATGATTGTGTCCCACTTGTTGTTGATTCTTCACAAAAAATTACAGTTTCATATCTTTATGTTTGAAGCCTGAAATGTGGCAAAAGGTCGCAAAGTTCAAGGGGGCCGAATACTTTCGCAAGGCACTGTATATTAACAGTTATTGCATAAGCCATTTTTCAGGGTAATGCAATGGAATGCTTTATCATGTATCAAGCAACACCATTGACACATTGTTAAAACAGATGTTTTCCATATAAACTTGATCATTTAAACTTTTCTCAGGGGATTACATCAGATATAGACCCTTTGATCTTAATAAGGGAATGAGCTGAGTGTGTCATTAACGAGCTGAAAGGCATACACACACACAGGTGTCATTTAATCATAACTCTACAGTAAATCCCATTGACAGTTGGGGCAAAATGAAACCACAGACATTTTTCAAATGTTATCAAACTAATTGGGTTCCTTTTCCTATACTGTTTCATCATGTGAACGGCACTGAGAGCACGAAAAGCAATTAAAAGTTTAAGGCTGTGAAAATTGTACATCTGGTGTGATTAGCAAACCCAAACATGACCTTCAAATTGTTCACAGGATTCCTACGCATGTTGAGGGCTGTTTCCAAACACACAGCGTGACCCAAAGACACGCACAACCCCGACCTGATTCACAAATGTTTGCTTTCTGCTCAAGCCCTTTCAATTTAAAGAACAGAGAGCTCATGAAACAATCTTACCTGATGTGCATTCCCATCCCTGTGTGATCTGACAGTTACCTGCATAAAAGATGCACACATTATGGGAAATGTGTATTTGATTTATAATACAATTGTTTTCATACCGATAAGTGAACAAAAAGATTGCAGAATGCCTTTTGCACGTTTTCAAATGCTGTTCATCTCTGGCATGAAGGAAGACTGGAGTGGTTGATGAATATTTGTAAATTATTTCTGAAGACTTGAATCTTCTACTTGAGAGTAATGACGAGGCTACGATGGAGTATACATTCTACCGCTAAACCACATCAGTGACCAGATACTCTGGGCATGTGAGTGAGTGAATGAGACCACCAGGCCAGCCAAAAGGATTTGGGTTATTTCTCACTGGAATTGTTTTGAGAAAAAATAAACTCCAATTCCCATGGTGCATCCCTCTGGGATGCTGGACCACAAATCTCATAAACGTGTGACAGCCTGCACTGCAGTTCATCTCTGTTAAGAAACCACACACTCAAGCTTCCCTTGGCCTGGACAGCGTCTGTGTGACATGTCTTCAGACAGACACTGTTCCCAACTGTCTCTAATTACTGTGTATTTGCATAGTAGTTACTTAGTAAATACATGTGTACTTACACATAATTGCAATGCTATTATACATAGTTACAATGTGTAAATCTTGTTGCACGATATAATCCTATCCCAAGCCCTAACCCTAACCCTAAACCCTAACCCTAACTCTTTTCTCATACAATTGTGTACTTACATATCTGGTGCAAAAAGATGTATACATTGAGTACATTGTAACGATACATAATATAATTGTAATGTGTAAGTACACATGTATGTACATATTAATGTAAAGTGTTACCCTTTAGTCCTTGCACTGCACAGCCTTGCACATCAATACTGTAGCTCCTTGGAAATCACTTCCAGCTATTTCTGTGAGACACATTTTGGCTATCAGGCTGTCTGGAATCATTTCGGCAAAGGTTATCTGCCTGGCTTAAGCCTGCTTGTTATGACCCAGCATTCCCAGCGCAATCACGAGTACTAATTGGTTGATGCAGTGGAGTTTCTCAGCTGTCACTGGTTTCTAATGTTTTGATAAATATATAACACTCCCAGAGTCTGACGGCCAGATTTATATCCCTGCTCCATAAATAGACTGCTGCGTTTATTGCACAGGCACCTTATATAACTAAGAGTGGAAAGGCAGTTAATATGAATGTGAATTATGTATGTGTCAGTCTGGTTCCGGGGGTAATTCAAGATCTGTAGCCAAGTGAATGATCATTTAATACTATTTCAGATAAAACAGGGAAATGACATGAAAGTGAAAGTATAAGCGAGGTGCACACCCAGGTATTATAACCATTGATGCGTTTAATGTTTTGTGAATGCAGGCTATAGCATCTCTAGCTAAATACTGCTTAAATGTGTGTTATTTTTTTTAAAACCCAACAAGCCATACTGTCCCCTATAACTTCAATGAGATTGCATACAATATCCACACGTTTTCTTACTGCAGCCAGTGAATCCTCATTAAACACCCCCCTCCCAATACACTGACTCTAATCCCTGGTGATGAGGGATGCTGTGGAATTCTTAATAAGATTTCTCCTTGCTGCCTATAAACAGACTGTATTATTGCTCATTAATAATAAATGTATGTCTGTGTATAAAATATATATATATATGCATGGCTGTTTTGCATAGACCATTTGTGTTATTTTTTTTAATATGACAGGGTGTGTGTTTGGGTGGGGGGGGGGGTCTCGCATCATTGCAACTTTGAGCTGAGCAGAACTAACTTCTCAACAGCTGTGGAAACAGTAACTGGATACGTACTGAGCATAAAGGGCCGCTAGTGATAGCAGAGTCCCAGCCCCAACCCCCACACACCCTCCCTCCCTGCATCTCTTCCTAATACACCTCTTGGTTACAGGTCCCCCGCTGCTCTCACTTCATCATGTGCCCCCTCCCCCCAGGAAAAGACTGTGGGAGAGCCGGGGATCAAAACCTGGCCTCCGGTTGGCTTATCTTCCCAGTACAATCAGGCCCTTTTGTGTGCTATTGATGCTCCTTTTATCTTCTCTCCTACACTGTACCAAGCTTGACACTCCAAAGTAAGTGCTTGTTCATCATGATGAATTAGGGTTAAAGTCTTGGTTTGATAATATAAATGCATTCACTTCCATCTGAATTCAATTTAAATTCAAATGGAAAGACATTAGTGTCTGTAATTCAAATTAAATGACATGTCATCAAGCATGTGGTTTACTGTTAAATTAAAATAGAGTAAACAATATTTATCCCTAACTATCTAACATGAATTCATCACTAATGGGCTGTATTTTATATCACCAATACAAGAGAGTATTGAATCGATATTAGGAAATATGTTAGTTCATAATTAATTACATATTAATTATTGACAATTACTTGCATTATAAGGTGTAGCTGCCATTATGTGTTGGTTCATAGGCAGACCTAAAGGCCTGAAACTTTTTATAAAGTGTATATAATTCTTTACTACTGTGACTTTTCTGAAATACATTCCTTTTGTTTGTGGATCTCCCCATTCCCTCTCTGAATCAACCCCATCACCTTTAACTTGAAGCACGCAGTCATAAATAAACTATGCAAAAGTCTGATATAATGTTCCAGCTATGCTGAAGACATTCAACAACATTTTTTGTCTAACCTTTTGCCAATGTAGAAACTATTCTAGAATACCCACATGTCTTTACTACAGGAGAATTCCCTTCCTGTGTTTCTCTCATGCACAACAAAAGCCTTTGAACACAAATTTTCTGTCAGCTGTTCAGCAAGGCAGCAAAACACATCCTTATTTACAAGCATTTATTTTCTATGCATTAATGGTCAGGAGTTTTGAGTGGAGTGGGGATCTTTCCCCGCCTTGAAAGAGGTGTACAGCATTGAAAGTGAATATGTTTAAAAGCTGAAGACACACAGCATTGTAAAGCATTATTGTAAAGCATTATTTCACTTAGCCATCCTCATTCCCGGAATAACTACAGCACTCCATTAACATTCATGAAGAATCCTCTCTTTAGTCAACACTCCCACAGATAACCCTTTATTGGTAAATGCTACCATTTACCTACTCCATCCATTGTAATATACACTGTATTGTTCTCTTACTAGCCTTATAGATCCCTTATAGATCCCACCTTCATGTCAAACACACAGTTCATATGGACAGTGCAGTCGATTGTGAACTCTCATTACCAGCTGAACAATAGTTGACCACTATATCTGGTAAAAAAATGAATTCAGAAAAAAAAAACAATCATTTGAGCTCATTTTAAACAAAGATTAAATCTAACCTTTACCTGCTATTAACATTCCTTATCTGCATTTATTTTTTTGGTCTTGAAAGGGGATCCATTTGCTTTTAATTCGATTTTAAAGGCAAGCCTTTTGCAATAAGCCGCCTCTTCGAATGAGTTTAAAGGAGATTATCTGTTCTGGAAGACCGCAGCAAGATGAGAGAAGAAGGGGGCATTGTGAAGAGGAAGGGGCTTTGGGCAGATTGGTGGAGGGATTACCCGTCACAGCCCCAGGAAGATTTGGACACGGGTCGGATGGTTTCCCTAGCCCTTAAAGATTATTATCCCCAAGTCAAACATCTAGACGTCAGCTCATGATCTGTTTCTTCAGGTAGCTAAAACCTCAAAAAGTTACAAGAGCCATGAGTACTTGTATCATATCGTAAAGAAAGCGATTAAAGTCAGAGCATAAATGTAACCAGGTATGTTAGTATAAAACACAGGGGAGATTACCTTTTAGTCAAGCAACCAGAAAAGGAGAAGTGCAATATTATTATCACTGACATCCACCCCCCACCACGCGGGTAAATTCAAAATTAGAGCTATCGGTAACATGGCAAAGTTGTATCCACTGTACATACAGTTAAAATGTAAATTTGACAGTCTCTGCTTGAGAGAGGCCCAGGATTGAGAAGTGCGTTCATTGATTGTGAGGCGGAAGTGACTCTAGCAACTGCCAGTGCCCCTGAACTTTCAGGGACACTAAATTGTCAAGAACCACCAAAACAAAGCTCTTACCTAAGCACTGTTAAATCACTTTAATTAGGATGCTTTCAGGGTTGCAGGATGAAGCATCCCTGGGCTCTCTGAGGGCCTCACGTCATTTCTTTGGCCATTCAGTCCACATTTAAACAAGCTGCACAGTTGTTTGGCTAGCAAAGGTATAAACTAAGCCAAATCTAATATAGCTTTGGCACCAGAACTAAAATTCTGGGGGATGATTTGCCAAATAGCATGTGAAAAGATTGCAGTCTATTAACACTGTAACCTTGTGATGTCTTCTACAATGTTCCAAGTTAATATTCCTTAAGCCAAGTGATAAAGAACATTCCTTCCATTCTTCTATTGGCTTCTACAGTTCAGTTGGAGATTGTGAGTCAGGCGTTTCCAACTAAGGAATTCTCTCCCTGCACACCTCAGGAGCTCGGAGTGTCTTTAATAGTGTTTTAACCAGGACTGAAATGTGAAAACTCACTGGTTTGAGAAGGTCTGTTTAGATTTGATTGTATCCCGCTGTTGAGTCCTGCTTATTCACAAAAGGTGCTGGATTATCTTTCATCTTCATCTTCAACTGGCTGAATTGAAGACTGAAGTCCTCTCTATTCATCACACAGGAAATCTTCCCCACGTTCACACAGGTGCGCACCTCCTCCAGTCTCTGAGTATCCCCTCATGCAGACGCAGAGTGACAGACGGAGGTCACATTTCAGCAGTCTGCATGTATCTAGGCAGCTGCTTCTCCAATTGTGGGGAGACTTGTGAAGGCCCTTATTCTTTAGCACAATTTATTAAATGTATCATAATCTGGGGGTACACAGAACCTCTTATTTTGTGAAGATTAAACATTTATACACTTTTCAGTCTGCATCCAAAAAATCACTGTATCATCTATTGAATAAGAGTGTTCCCTTTCCATTGCAAATATATAGAAGGTGTATCAATGATACAGCCCCCAACCGATTCAATTTCAGTTCTTTATTATATAGCCAGTATGAGAGCCCACTGATCTCCTTTGCAAGGGGCCCTGTTCAAATTACAGTTGCAATGACATTATTTTTCTGGTTAAAATGTTTAACTAACCATGGCTAGTGGAGCTCCGGATATTGACAAGCAAGTTATTCTGAGCACTATAATTGTTTTCATTTGCTATAATTACTGAGAATGTACACTATAATATATAGTACTGTGTATATGTCTGTTGACAGATTGCTATTTCATGTCTATTCGCTTAGAAATGTATGAGAAATGACAGACTTTTGTAACAGGGAGGTGGCTGGGAGTGAACCAGTGACCCCGCACACTGCAAGAGAGTGTCTTAACCACGTGCAAAAAAGAGCCAGGCTCCTCTGCATTTGTGGTTATTCTGAAGAGGATGCATTTTTTAGAAAAAAAGCCTGTCTTTAATGCTGTCCAAAATAGCTAATTCGGTGTAATTAAACTATTTCAGTTCAGGAGATGTCGGCGAGGATGTAATCAATACCTCGCAGTTATTCCTGACATCTTGTTAAACGTGAGCCATGAAATGCTGCTGCGTTCACAGAGAGGGTAACGAGACTGGCAGTGGAGCTGTGTATTATCTAGCAAGCGTTCGATTAGGAGGAGAGTCGTGGGGGCTTGCACATGCCATATGGTGCTCATAGAGGTCTGAGGGGCTCGGGCTGTTGCAGCCAGGATAATCTGCTACGTCTCACCCTGCCCACGACACCCAGCACTGTTTCACTGTTTGAGTAGGACATAGTTGTGAAAGGGTTACGTTGCACATGTATGTGTAAATATAACCCTTTTTGACAAGCCGTTAATATCACATAGCATACAGGGCAGTTCAAAAGCCATTTGGCCAAAGGTGGATGGCTTCTCGATCCATTACGTCATTAATAGTTGGGATTACAGGAAATTTACATTCAAATGGAAATATTTACAAGGATATTTATACATTCATATTACACACACACACACACACACGCACGCACGCACACACACACTGAATAAGAAAAATAAAGAAAACTGTTGTTTCATGTAGTTGGAGCAATTATTAAGGTTTTACATCGGTTATTAGGCTAACTTGGTTGGTGGCATTAACAAGATAACATTTTTCAAAACTAGACATGGTCCAGGAAGTCAAACAGAATATTAATTATTAAACACATAATCTTTACTAAACACATCATCTATAAGATTGTTTATTTTAGTTTTGAATGGCGCTAACTTGACCTACTAAATGACCCTGCATTTAACTTCCTGAGCACAATGCTACTGTTTTATACCTGTCACAGGTGGCCATGGAAGATCTTTGCCATGCTCCTCAGGCTATTCTCTCATGGTACGGTGGATGGGTCCTCTTAAAAGAAGCCATCACTATCAGGGTGCAAGTACAGCATTCTGGAATTATCAAGGGACCCAGGGTATACCAGGGGAACATGCCCCACACCAGGGCTATGCCAAATCCAATCGGGGAGTCCTAATAACGTGGCCAGGGAGTGTACAAGTTAGGGGTAAATGTGTGTGTGTGTGCGTGATTAACTCACTAAGCCAAGACAGCTTTGAACACACCTTTACTCTGAGGTTCTTTAGCCATGGCTGTTACTGTCTGAAAACACCCATCAAAAAGATCTTGTGGTCAGCACCTGACAATGACACGTCACTCCTATGAGGAACCAATGCTGCGTTGCAAATACCAAATGGGATTGCAGTTTGCTTAGTCATGCTTGACTGACCAGTTAGCTCCCCCAGTGAATCTATACCTACATTTACTACTGATGTTATACCAAATCAAAAGGTGTGTCTATTTTTTTTTCCATGCGGGTATGTTTCTAATTAGCTTCCCTTAGAGTTTAGACTCCACAGCAAACACATGCCCAAAAGGCATAACTAAACATATGGGAAACGCTAATGAATGGCTGATAAATCGCTAAGGTTTTAGTGAGGGGAAAGGGAATTCAAACCCCCAACATAGCCCTTAGCAATGCTTTACATGATGCTGATGTCATTGCAGAAAACCTACCCGATTTACTGCTACGAACTGTGTTATTACAGGAAGTTTGTTTTTACATTTACAATCCCTGTGTAAATGAATATCTGAAATCCCTAACGGCTTCACCAGCCCAGCTTAGTAATGGCCCATGGAAAGACTTTTTGCTGGCGGAAACGCTTATGTTTGGTAACAAAACAGGTAATTAAGTCTTAGCTGGTGAAATCGGAAAGCCCCTTTAAGATCGCGGTCTGATATCTGTTATATATGAGCCCTCCTTATCAACGTGTTCTGCTGTAGTGTTTCTTAGTGGACACCCCTCTTGTTAATCAGTGTAGTACTCTAATTAAGAGACAGGTAGTCTGTCCTTGTCAGCTAGCAGCACGCACACTCCAGCTTGTTTATTTGTGCTAGGCAGTCCTGCTTCTGATAGGGTAGACCCTTACTGTAATCTGCTACTGGCTGGGTGGTCCTGAGGTAGCTAAATCCTAGTGCTAATTAATCCTAGTGCACGGAAGGACATGTGTTTTATTTTATTTATATATTTGTCAAACATAGGCCCGCTTTGCCAAATTGTGTTTTCTTAAAGGAAAGAAAATACAATTCTAAAATTAAATAAACAACGTTATATTACTTCCAAGGCCTTAAATTAATTGTTTCTTGTTCCTGTTTGGGAAGTTTATTGCATGCATTTGTTTTGTTGTTGACGGTTTGGAGAAAAACGTTACCTTATAGGAAAATGTTATTGGATTCTGTAGTCTAGGGTGCAGATGGGATCCTAATACTTGTTGCACAGGAAATGAATTGTGGTGTCAGGATAAAGTGGCTTCGCGTGAAAACAAGGTCTGGAAAACAAAACACTGAGAGGACGGTTTGGAAGAGTTTTGGTTATTACTCCTGTCGACACACTGGTATTGTGTTGTGTTTTAAACTCATTTAAAAGCCAATTTACTTTTGTTGGGAGTTGGTGAATGTTGCCACCTGCTGGCAGTCTCATGCCAGGGTTTAAAATAAAACTTAAAATAAATAGCAGCCGTAAATGTTAACTAATTTTTTTTAAATGTTCAATGAACTGCTACTTTAACAAAACTTAGAAACAAATAATTTCAAATGTTTGAATTGTGATCAACTCCTTAGTCAAGCAGGCACACATTTTGGCGAATGTTTTCGTCAGGTGTTTGGTGAAAACGTTGTCATGACCTGGGGTATAATCACATGCTTACCGAGTTCCTGTTTTTTGAAAGGAGAAAAAAAAAAAAAAAATCCTTTTAGTTTCACGAAATTAGAACCAAGTCACTATGGAACGTTATTCAAGGTCTCATGTTATTCAAGTTTGGAATGAAGTTTGTGAAAAACAATATGTGAGTATTAATATTATCTTAAATGCAGGATAGTCGTGCAATACTTTAAACGAGCCATTGAGACTTTACATCGATGTGTGTCTAAAAAGGGTTATTTCATCATTAATGCAATAAGTTGTGTTGCATTTAAAGAAACTATCTTCCATGTTCACTTTTGTTTATTAATAAATAAGGTTTTACAGAGATGCATTAACAGACATTAAGAATCGTCCTCTTTATCTCAGGGATTTCAAAAATGAATGAATTAATACACAAATGTAATGATTGGTCCTGTAATAATAATAATTTAAAAAACAAAAAGAATAACTACAGGTTTGATGAAAAAACACTGCAAAAGAAAAGAACGCCAAAACAGTGAACACATACAATAGAGTCCTGTCAAAGAATAACACACTTATTTATAATCTAATTTATCATACAAAATACATCACAGTTAGTGGGTATGAAGTGTAAAACTGAATAAGATATTTAGTAGCCATCGATTACAGGATTGATCTTAAAAAAGCTTACTAAGGTATAACAGGGTAAAAGAATAGTGAGGTACAGTAAAGTGAGAGGATGGTAAAGCACTGGCAAGCATCTCCAAATAAGCATGTGAAAGCAGTGTGAAAAACAATGACACAGTGATGCAACAAGGATTGCTGATAACCATGGATTTTAGTTCCCGAGTTTAACATAAACATGCATTGATGGATTAATTGCCCTGGGGTTTTATAGGGAGCCCCACGTATGTATTATATTACCAGCACAGGCATGTTCAGTTTTGGGAGGCTTTTGTGAAGAGGCAACAAATACTTTATTGAGTAATATGCATTGATTATTATGGTCTTTAACCTGTCCAATATTCAATTAGGAAATTGGTTTCAGACTGCACCTCCAGTAAGCATAGTAAACTGCCAGATCAAGTGGAAATATGCTATAGTAAATTTGTATATTCTAATTACTTTGAAGAGCCTTGGGGTTTGTATCCAGCAATAGTGTTTCTGCATGGATGGTATATACAGTGCCATACTGCAGTGTAGCTTTCAAGTTTTTAGTAATTGTGGCTTTTATTATTTATTTTGTGACAGTCTCTAGTACAGATCAGAGTGTGTAATAACATTGTTTGCAAACATATTCAAAAAACAAACACAGTAATGCTCATAAACTGGATACACTTCAAAATACAGGTGCATTAACTCCTAATGTAATAATGATTTACTACCTGTCTCTGTACTGAGCCCTGTGATTATGGATGAAGCACCTTATATTAACAAAGATAAACTTACTTTCCTGCTCATAACTTCTTGCTGTACATACATGTAATAAATAATATGGTACGCACAGTGCAGCTGCAGTGTACTGAATGCACCTGTATTTTGAAGTGCATCTGCTGACTATACCAGCACAGAGGAAAATAGAATTCTTCAGTGAGCTTCAGCACATAACTGAAACCTTCACGAGCAGGTAACTAATAAATACATTGAGTTATTGTTCAACCACTAGCTGAGCAGCTGTTTTATTGCTGTAATAAGGCTGTTTAATAATTATAGAATGAAAATGCGCAGGTGCTGCTGTAAAACAATAGTCCTGCTGTTTGAAAATAAAACTGCACATTAAGTTTATAATTAACCGTGAGATGATGCCTACGTTTGTATGACTACCAGGGCTTCTTCAAACTAAATCTATAAAAAGGAAAGGAATTTTGAATGTTAACAGATGGCAGCAGGTAGCTTTGCAAAAACTGCTGGGGCCGATGCTTGTGTGGAGGTGTGGGGTCCGACCACAGTAAAAACTTGAACCCTGCTAAATTCAGTCAAATGTTACCCTGTTTAACTTAACTTTTCTACATGTTGTTACTAATGCGTGTAATT